>NW_025056113.1:0-7424 GCF_019279795.1 Protopterus annectens | reverse complement strand
TTGATCTACTGAATCAATGACTCTGCTTAGTCACACGATAAAGGATTTTATCATACCTTTCAACTGTGCTGAGTTTTGCAGACTGTCCAGATTTTTGCCTCATCTTTTTAGCCTGTTTTTCATGAAGTTGTGTTTTTCTGGCAAAGTATTGGCAAGCCCTTAAAGACTGAAGACAGAAAATAATTACAGACATTTGAATTTCAGACTTCATACCATTCAGAAATGACATGCTAAAGCAACACTTGTTATTCTATCAAATTTCTAAGTTTGTAAGAAAACATTTAAAAACAAATTATCGTTATTTTTAGTCCTTTGCCCTCTCCATTATTTATGGCTTTGTCCAGATTTCTTACTCTAAGAGGTTGGGAGATATGACACCAGTCATTTAATGTGCTGTAATGTTTGGTAACTTTAGCTGTAGGAAAATTTGGTAAACAGATGAAATCTAGCTCTGTGGCACAAATGGATGAAAGCTTACTATTGTGATAGTAACCCAGATGACTTGGGACTGATTACTGATGAAGGTACTAGAAGATCGGTGACAAATATGAACAGCCAGCACAGGCTTGCTCATAGGGGATAAGGAAGAGGGAGGGGGCCCACTGCAATTAGCACTTTCTGGAAAGAAATTACGCATGCAGCTTATGGGCTGAGAACACATGCATGGCTCTGCCAAACCATAACAGCCTGTTAACTATGGAGCATGTACAGGGTGTACTTGGGCTCACCATGGGAAGGCACTGCAGGCTCTCATATATCTGTAAGCATGTACAGCAATCCGTGGGAGCAAGCTTGAGACCAGAAAGCAAAGGAAAAACATCAAGGCTACATGAATGATGTGTGCATTGCATTAGCTCTCACCCCTGTAATAGGAGAATTAAACGTTCATTCGGTAGCTGGTCAGCAGAGAGATAAGGTACAAGAAAAAAATAAACAAAAAAAATTAAGTCACAGGTTATAAAAACTTTTAAAAGAACCCAACAATTAAAATATAAGATCTGAATGAAAAGGATGAATGTGTGCTTACATTTAACTTCTTTTCATAAATCCTAACAGATTCAAAAGGGTGTCATTTGAATATTTAAACTACTTTGGCTAGGTTCCCCACCTCGGTTTAGGATGTGTAGAAATAACTTGGGCGATGCATGCCTGCAGTCTATGTTAATTTATAATAAACACTCCCAGATGAAGGAAACAAATTATGTGTTCTAACGTGGAATCACAAGGTGAATAATATTATATAGTAATGATATCATTTTTTGATAAATGCCTGTCCATATATCTGCTCTGAAACAGGCAGTTTAGAGTCTGTTTGAAAAGAATTGAAAACTATCAATTTAAAGTATATTTTTTTCAAAAACAAATGTGTGAGCAAAATTCAACTGTTTTATTACATTTTAAAAAAAAGTGTGATCTCAACTTCCTGTTAACCTACGTTGCAGTCAAACATAGCTTCACATTTTATGTCATGGCAGAGGAAATTTCAAACTGTGAATGCATTCTTTTTTTCAGAGCAGAAAAATACATTTTGGTCTAAGTATGAAAAGGCAGCAGCACAATGCATTCATTTTGGTGAAGTAAATTAAATAGCATATTACAAATTATGCTTCTAAAATAGCAAAAGCTGTTGAATGATTACTTCTGCAAAATAAAGACAAGCTCACAGCTTTACAGCGTACAACACCTTTTCCTCTAGAAGCATGAACATAATTATCTTAAGAAACTACCTTTAGAAATGTTGTATGTAATTTTTTCGAGTATTTCAAATTTTGCTGGCATGATTGTTTTGTGCAAGAATTCATTAAATCAGCCATGGAATAACATGCAATTTCACTTCAGGATTAAAAAGTAGAGATTACTTAATACGTTTATGACAAAAACTGCCAAGTTATTAAATCATAAATTGAAAATCCCATTAAACTTGATTTAAGCGCTTAGCTTAGTTTACCGAACAACTTCCCCACACTATGTGAAAATATGTTTACAGTCACAAAGAGGTCATGTTCCAAGTCTCTCTGAGGTTGGTATGGGGATGGTGCTGTAGGTGGAACACCATAGGATGTGCCAAGGTATCAGTGACACTATTTGTTTTATATAGATCTGATACTGTTAGAACATTTATTTATTAATTAATTTATTTATTTATTTATTGAACAACAGTTTTCTCTTTTCTCTGGTACTTAGAACTTTAGGAAACTGGGCACTACAGTGGCAAAGTAATGTAAAAAATTAAACATTAATGCTGAAGGCATTTTGTCTATATAATGCAAGAGAAATACAATTCTGTCATATAGGCATTTCTTGCCATAGTGGATCAATTATTTTTAAAAAAGTAACAAGAAAATGGTGACATAATAAGCTTAGTCCCTGCATGTCAAAACATGATAATAGTAATTATTAAAGTCATCCATGCTATATGCATGCCAATGTCATAGCATGCACTGCATGTAAAACTGTTGATGGCTACTGGAATTATTTTACTCAAGAATATAAAGGGAGATCCACTGACAGCATTTTCCTTTACATTTCACTGATCTAATGCTTCTTTGAAGGTGCATTGGATTTAGCATACTACCTAAACCACAAAAAGATATTGGTTGAGAAAACTCTGTACCTTCTGGTCCAATACATCACAGTAATGATTTCCTTGAATAAGTAAATGCATACATAAAAACAGTACTCTGATGGTTCAAGAATTGAAGGCAACTTCATGTAAGAGATTATAATAACTGTGTGAGCCATTGATTGCTCTATGTTGCAGATGATGCAAACTTGGGGTAGGGGTATAAAGCCTATGATAACAGATGAGGTGATGTAAGACTGGATCAGCTGCATGTTGGGAATCTAGAACCTGTCAGGTGAGTGATATAAGGTTTTCTGAAGGTCAGCTGTGCAAAGAAATACCAGTTAAAGCAATTTTAGCGATAGTAGAGTATTCCTTTTTCTCCACGTTTGTATGAGCTCAGAGAAGATATATCTGAGTATTTAAGTTAGGGAGTATGTTAGTGTCACACACATGAGGAGTGAGCTTGGGCCCCTCTGTAAAAAAAAAGTACTCTGAGATTCACTGGTATTATTTTTCATGTTTTTTTTTTTTTTTGATCAGCTGGCATTTGGGATATTTGTTGTCCTAGTAACTGTGGCTCAGTCTTCAACAAATGAAGGTATTTAATGCAACAAAAGAAGCTCAGTGTTTTGCTCTCACCATCTGCTTATATATGCTTGATTGACAAGAAGATTCATGTTTATTTTTTTTTTATTTTATTTTGAACACACACCTTCTTACTTACAATCAAACCCTGATGCCATAGTTTGCCCATTACCATTATTTCTCCTGAAATTTTCTTACAACATCAAAAGATGGGATGTGAAAGCTAAGAAATGAAGTCATCATCCAGTGGAGACAAGGGCTTTCATCCTTCCCTGTGGGCTCACAAGTACTGAACAATGCCTACTGTGGGAGGGGATAGAGTGAGTTTGAATTTTAGTCTCCCAGGCATTTAATCTACACAGTGCATGCATTCCTTGGATAATTTCTCACTTCACAGGCTACACAATATACTAATGCATTTCATTCCTTACATCAGAAGGTAATTGTGGGTGGATGAAAACAAATCCTCCTCTAGGTATGAGTGAGACCCTGTTGTCTACCTCACTGTTGCTTGTCAGATAAAGAAAAATAGGAAAAATGCAAGCTGAGAGAAATGTGACAGCATACTGCTACTGATTCTTGAAGGTATGCTTGTTGGCTGTATACACTAGTCTTTACATTATAAGTTCTTATTTTGCCAATGGACTTTAAATGACAAGTTGGCAGTATGATGGAAAAAGATTTTTAGAAGAAAAAGCCTAGAAAACAAAGATTTTTGTTTGAGAAAACTCTGTTTCCACTGGTCCACTACATCAAATGAATATCTTCCCTTGTGCAAATGAAATCCATACATGAAAACAGTACTCTGACAGTTCAAAATTAAAGATGACTTAATGTAGAGATTATGATGACATGGTGAGTAGCAAGAGGTCCTACTTTAGTGTCACAATATATTTAAATATCTAGGAAAGCAGTTTTATTTTACTGTCTTTTTTGCTTAATTTTATTCTTAGGTATAATTCCATATACTGATCCTAGAAGATGAGTTTTAGGGGTTTCCCATTGGTAGTTTGTCTTAAAGCAGTTGAATTTTGCTGTATTTAAGCCTCGTGTTTGTGCGGGTTTGCTTGCAGTTGACCAGAGCTGCTCAGAGTTTGGTGACTTTAGCCAGATATGTGGAGGGCATCTGTTCTGAAATCTAAGGCATCTACTGCAAAGAACTGAAAAATAACTATATTTAAAGTCTGTATTCCACTTTGTTAACTGTATTTATTTGAATTGGTGCTTCATTCTTGCTGATTGTGTCTGCATTTTTTTTTGTACTTTGAAATTCTGTACTACTGCCTCATATATCATAGGCTAGATTCAGATTTGCTGATTCTAGACTGTTTGGTATCATTGCTTAAGCACTTCATTAAGAGACTTGATGGCAGAAGTGTGTAGCTCAGGACTCATCTGAGTTCGGGATTTCTAGAGAAAGGCTAGTTTCTCTTAAAACTGTTGAATTTCACCTGTATTTAAGTTTCACATTTGGAAGGGTTTGCTCTCAGTTAACCGGAGCTGCTCAGAGTCTGGTGACTTTAACCAGAGATCTGGAGTGCAGCTGAACTGAAATCCAAGGCACCCGCTACAAACAACTGAAAAATAAGTATATTTAAAGTCTGTATTGCACTTTAACTGTATTTATTTGAATTGCTGCTTCATTTTCGCTGATTGTGTCTGCATTTTTTTTCTGCACTTTGAAATTCTGTACTACTGCCTTACATTGCATAGGCTAGATTCAGATTTGCTGATTCTAGACTGTTTGGTATCACTGTGCTCTAAACCAGCTATCTTACATTAAGAGGGCCCCCCTGCACCCTTGTAGCAGAAGAGTATAACGTTAAAGTTCCATGAGAAAGGCTTAGTTTGAGGCTTTCCCATTGGTAGTTTGCCTTAAAACTGTTGAATTTCTCCTGTATTTAAGTGTCGTGTTTGCAAGGGTTTGCTTGCAGTTAACAGGAGCTGTTTAGAATTTGGTGACTTTAGCCAGAGATCTGGAGTGCATCTGAAATTAAATCCAAACCATACACTGCAAACAACTGAAAAATAAGTATATTTAAACCTTGTATCACACTTTGTAATTGTATTTATTTGAATTGCTGCTTCATTTTTGCTAATTGTGTCTGTATTTTTTCTGCATTTTGAAATTCTGTACTGCTGCCTCATCTAGCATAGGCTTGATTCAGACTTGCTGAATCTAGACTGTTTGGTATCATTGTACTCTAAACCAGCCATCTTACATTAAGAGTGTCTACCTGCACCCTTGTGACAGAAGTCTATAGCTCAGGTTCCATCTTAATTGGGGATTGCTGGAGAAAGGGTCAGCTTGAGGCTTTCCCACTGGTAGTCTGTCTTAAAGCTGTTGAATTTTGCCTGTATTCATGCCGTGCATTTGCACATAGCTGCATATCATACAACAGGGTTTATCACTGCCCTGTATGGATGCAAACACCTGGAAACTTAAATTTTCCCTACACATCTGTAAGTAGACCATTCCTAGTCCACCACTGCTCTGCAGACAACTCAGCTGCACACTGAGCAACATTGCCACAGCTCTTCACCCTAAACTGTCAACAGAATAAGTCCCTCTGTTATTTCTACATCATAAACTAATCTAACTTACCCACTCCCAACAGTACTATGGTATAAATCTGCCATTATGGATGGTCACTTTCCCACCATTTCTATGGCCAGCCTGATTAATTTGGGCATCCTGAGGCAATGTGATAATTGCCTCATGTATACTGACAACCACTTAGTCCGGAAACAAACAAATCCAATATGTGAGAGAAGTAATTACATTATCAGTTTGGAAACAATCTTCTCAAGTGACAAAAAAAACAAGACATCAAACAGGTTTTCAGCTCACACACTTCACCTCTCACACAAGTTCAGGACACAACACATCAACCCACATAAGCAGAGGTACTCACTAGAAGCCTACCTAAAGATCAGAGATGTCACAAGCAGAAATTATCTGCACACACCTCAACGTTTAGAAACCACTGCATATAACAACACATATATCAGTGTCTCACCAAATAAGCCCCTAAGACAAAACTCCTCAAAACCTAATGTCTTGGTCATAGGAGACTCCATATTGAGACACACAGATGTCCACATCACCAGGCTGGATAAGATAAAGGTTATGGTTCGCTACCTATCTGGTGCCAGGATCTGTCAGATCACACATGCACTCAGGTCACTCAACAAGTACCATTATGACTCTGTCATAGTCCATCTTGGGGTGAATGAGTTGAGATGTACCTCCTTGGACTATATGAAGAGAGACATAACTGAACTTTTAGATTATGTGTCCCAGTCAGGTATGACCCTAACCCTAAGCAGCATTTTACCTTCACCCAGGATGATGCCACAATATAAACAAAAAATGATTGACTTCAACAGTTGTCTTAGCTTCTGGTGTCAGTCCAGGGAGATCCAGAATTTGTCAGTTTTTGAAGACATGGTCAGTGGACCATGCTGCTTTGCCAGGGATGATCTGCATCTGTCCCTCCGAGGCTTTCGGATACTGGTAAAGGTACTTGTTTTTCCCATAGTGCTTTTTTTTAGGCAATGTCAAAATGACAAATTTTCTGACATAGCAAAATCCACTCAAAACCAACTCAAGGTTCTGCTGCTTAATGCTAGGAGTCTAAACACAAAAATACATGCCCTGGAAGCACTCCTCACATTGGAAGATGCTGATGTCTGTGCAGTCACTGAAACATGGTTCAAGACTGTGGAGAGCACCCCAGCTATGAAAGGCTACAATGTCTTCCACACATTCAGAACTCAGAATAAGGAAGAAAGAACCAACGGTGGAGGTGTATCCATCTTCATTAAAGCAAAGTATACCTCAACATTGGTCAAACAGTACAATTCTCTCAAACTACTCCATGCCCAATTTACTACAGGCAAAATACCCTACCACATCATTCTAGCTATAGGTTCCCCTCCATGAATGAAGAAAAGCACAATGCCTACCTGCACTTACTGAAGCCAGTCACCATATGGACCAACACCTTAGTCATGGGAGATTTCAATTATCCCTCCATCGACTGGGAAACTGTTTATTTATTGAATGTATTTATTTATTTATTTTATTTATTTCTTTATTTGACATTTGTTGACCAGGTTAGTCCAGATGAGCCAGTAGGCCATTTTCCTTGGAAACCCGAGGAGAAAAGTTCCGAGGTAGTAACATACATATATTTAAAAACAAGTAGTGATATAAAATCTAAAAACAGTACATAGTAGTTTTAGTGAAAGGAAAAAAAAATACATGCCA
>NW_025056112.1:0-7662 GCF_019279795.1 Protopterus annectens | reverse complement strand
ATTCTTTCCATAGCTTTGCAGACCAGGCTGGTTAAGCTTATGGGGCGTCAGTTCCCAGGGTCTGTAGAGGTACCCCTTTGTGGAGTGGGACCACTGTTGCTTACCAGGTAGGTACATATCCTGAAGTAGGCTAAGTTAATATTTATCGGTGGGTTTACTCCTGTCACGTAGGCAATCGGAGTCATTTGTACTTGCTGTGGAGTGACTTGAGTCTTTGTTATGGTCGATTCTACTCGGATGACAGCTTACTGTCACCTCTCCTTGTTCACTTCATTGGGGATCAGTGTGTCTGACTATAGAGTCACCTATTGTTGTGATAGGCTGGGTTTGGCTTAATTTTTGTGTTGTGAACTATTATTGAGATATTGGGTGTGCTTGTTTTGAGGTGGTGGATTTTGGAGTCTTTTGGTATCTGTTGTTTTGAGTTTTTTTAGAGTCCTGGATGTTTTTTAGATTTATTTTTGTAAGTTGTGGTAGGTCTATGTGCCTTATGGGATTTGTCTGTGTGTTTACCACCCTTTCCCTGTCTGGTTATACCAGTTCTGAGGCCAGAGACAGCCTCGTTGCTTTGGTTGCATGTCTATTTATTTGTGGGTTGGGATGAGCAGCATTTTGGAGATGCCCATGAGCATTTGAAGGATTGTCTCAAGATCCAGATTGACCCGCTGAAGTGGGAATTAAAGGAACCATCTCTCTTAAAACAAACCCTGTTTTAGAAGTTTTCAGTTTTTAGTGCAGGTTGGAGGATATGTATATTTTGGGCTTTGTCTATTTTCATGATTACTGTCCAGGGTATCTTGCATGTGAGGTTTTGAGCCTATTAGTGAATCAGGTCAGTATATTCTCCTAGTGGGAGTTCATGTCCAGTGCATCCTTGATTATGAATTACTGATGGGCTTGGGTGGGTATTAGGCAGAAAGTCCCAATCAAATTTTGGATAAGTCTAGGATTAAAAATTTTTGAAATCATATCCTCCACTTCAGAGAAGGCTGATGGGGACGAGATTGGGAGGGTGTCGTCTGGCTCCAGTTGTATAGCATCCTTCTATGGTTATGCTCATGGTCCACTCATGTAGTTGATCAGTGGATGGAAAAGGTGTCTTATATATGGACACTCCTCCTTTTGGTTCGACCCGTTTGGGGACAAGCATGTTAATATGCCTGGGGCGTGAATATCTATGGTATGATCCGGTTTCAGTTCACTAGACAATTTCTCATGCTAGGATGCAAAATGACTGAAATCTTGAACTAGACTTTGGCCTAATTTACCCTTAGTTTTTTATTTTGTTTTTTTAAGAGGTGGGTTTGTCTTTTGAGCCTTGCCTAAAAAGGCACTATGGGGTGGCAAGAGCCTTAGCCAATATCCGGAAGCCCAGTGGTGACAGGTGTAAGCCATCCCTTGTGAAGCAGCGTGGCTTGTCCAACATGTCATCCCAGGCAGACAGACATTGGATCCCCTTAGAATGACACCAGTACTTGAGCCAATTATTAAAGCTGATCATCTTGTCTTTGTATTGTGGTATCATTCTTGGTGAGGGCAAGATGCTGCTCAGGGTCAGGGTCATACCAGCCTGGGCTACATAATCGGAGAGCTCCTCTATGTCTCTTTTCATGTAGTCCAGGGAGGTACGCCTCAGGTCATTCATGCCAGCATGGACAATGACGGAGTCATATTTGTACTTGCTTTGGAGTGACTTGAGTGCGTGTGTTATGTGGGATCCTAGCTCCCGATAGACAGCTCACAGTCACCCTCTCCTTGTTCAGCCTGGTCAGCTGGACATCAGTGTGTTTGAGTACAGAGGCACCTATTAGTAGTGTATCAGCCATGGTGTTTGGCCTTAAGGCGTCAGATTGGTTGACACACTGGTTTATTGAGTATGTGTTGCATGTGTTTTGTTTTGAGGTGGTGGATTTTTGGATGTCTGCTTTGGGAGCCTCTGTTGTTTTGGTAAGTTTTTATTAGAGCCTCGAGTATGTCTTTGTGTTTTTATGTGTTTGGTTTGCAGTTGTGGTAGGTCTATGAGGGACTGGGATTGTTGTGTGTGGTTACCATCTCCTCCTGTCTGGTCATGCCAGCCCTGAGTTGAGAGAGTTCAGCCTTCAGTTTGGCTATATAGTTGCATCTCTCACATGTATTTGTGTTTGTTGGGAGGAGGAGAGGGTTGTCTGTGTACATGAGACAATTGTAGCATTGTCTCAAGATACCCAGATTGACCAGCTGAACTGGAGAATTCCTACAGAAAACATATGTTTAAACAAACCCTGTTACTCTAGCAACTTTCTAAGTTTATTAGAGCAATATTTAAAATATGTCCATATTTTTGGGCCTTTGTCTCCCAATTTTGTTGGGATTTGTCCGGATTTCTTGCAATATGAGGTTGAGAGGTATTAGCCTGACCAATCTCATCTGTAAGGCTGATTCATGTCCAGCATACAAGTCATCCTCTGACCCATTACTGATGGGCTTACTTCACAACAGCAAGTCCAATGGTATCATAATTACCAGTCTAGGGACCTAAACCTCTTCTGTAACATTAGCAGTACACTTCAGAGAGATGGCTATATGTGACAGAGGATACCAGTACTCTGGAGCAGACTCCCCATCCACATAAAGCAAAGCTCATCCCTGTCCACACTCAAGTGTAGCTTGGATCAGTGGATGGAAAATAGGATTTTTACCCCAGGACTGCCCCAGTACTACTAATGGACAGAGCTTTAACCCATGCATGGGGCCCCTCTTAATATCTATGGTATGATCCTGTTAATTTCACTAGAATAATGTATAAGTATAGATCTTGGAAAATATAAGGGGAATCTTAACACCAAACACAATAGCCTAATTTAAGCACCAAATGAGATAATTGGCAAGGCTTAAAATGGCCTTTAAGAGCAGCTAACCTAGTACTAACTTATGAACCTATGAGTCTATGAAGATGATTACTATGGATTTAATAAACCAGGAAGAACAGGCCAACCACCTTGGAAACCGCAATTTATTACAGATAATGTTGAGTGCTTTCTTCACCACTAAAGGGACTTCCTCAGAACAATGTAAAACACAACACCCAGCTCTATTTATACTCCACCCCAATTAAACAATTACAGTAAATCACTAATTGTTAAAAACATCAAAAAATGCATTTACAACAGACAAAAACATTCTCAAATTATGATTAAAAACTTTAACATGGAAACTTCATTATTTTCAGGAAAAAATATATTTAAATAATGATGTTGGGTTGCCAACATTAATTTATTTGCCCCTCATTTACCCAAATATATTATGCAACTTTAAAATACTAGATGTGCATCTAGATATTATGGAATTAAAATGACAACTGTTTTTAAATGCTTCCCATCACCCTGGAATAAATGAAATGATTACTATTTTGAGTTCTGAGGAAGTCCCTTTAGTGGGGAAGAAAGCGCTCAACATTATCTGTAATAAATCGTGGTTTCCAAGGTGGTTGTCCTGTTCATTCTGGTTTGTGGATTACTATGGATTTAATAAACAAAGACATAGGCAACCAACAAACTATTGACTGGAGTTAGTTCAGTTTTGTCAAAAGCTAATCCTGCCTACTCAATCTGGATGACGTCTTTGAGAAAGTCCCCGAAGCAATGGATGAGGAGAAAATCTGTTCACTCTGCTTATCTGGACCTTGCAAATATATCTGACACCATTCCCCATTCAGGCATAGTTAAACTCATTCAGCTAAATATAAATACCTATGTAGCTCATTGGACTGCAGACTGGCTCACAAACTGATCCCAAGAAATTAGGGTGGGTGAGTCTACCTCCACCAAGAGATCAGTCATTAGCTGAGTACCCCAGGCCTTGGTCCTTTGGCTACTCCTTTTTTACATCTACTTCTCAGAGAACATGGTAAAAGTTGAGGATTTATGGATGACAAAGTTTGCTGGTGACTGTAAACTTGGTCCCATCATAAACTCTCCAGAAGATACCAAGATGCTTTAGAAAGGCCTGTCACAAACAAATAGCTGATGTCAAAACCATAACCTAAAACTAAGCACCAAGTCATAATTGTACCATTCAACAAGCAAGATGTCTCCTGCAACTATCACATTGACAACACACTCCCCTGAAAACTGACCAGTAGTGAGAGACCTGGGAACATATGTAGACAATGATCTGTCATTCAACTACCATATGACGACTATTGTTAGGAAGTCCTTCTTTATAGCAGAGCTTATTAGCAAAGCTATGGTATCCAAATCTAAGGAGGTGATTATTTCACTGTACATTGCATTCATTAGCCTAGTCATTGAATATAATGCCCCATTCTGCATGTACCTGTAGAATCACCTGACTCAACTTCAGCAACTATGAAAATCAAGGGACTACATCACAGACGCTACAGCGACTACCTTAAAGCTCTGTTCCTCTTCTCAGTGTAACTATTAAAGTCATTGTTCAGTAAAACTTGTTACAAGATCATTCACCTCATTTTACCCACTGCTCACAAGGTCACTGCTAAAAATATTTTAATACCCAAACTTGAATATGGCTTTCTTTTTCTCATAATGCATTCATCCCACAATACTAATAGAATACAGACTGCTGAGAATAAAATCTGTAGATTCATAGGTAGGTACTAGGGTATCGGCCCAAGGGCCTAAGTAAGCCTAGCCAACAAGGTTCCCTGGCTTATGCCACCCAAGAATGTTATTTTCCTGTGCACCTGTCGAGCAGAGCCACAGAAGTGATCCCCGGGGTGCATTTCATATTTCCCATCCAGTGCTAATGAGGAACTTTGCTTGACATAGATGGGTAGCTTGTTCCAGATCACCAAATGCACCATAGCAGTTTGCTAAATAATTCTCAATGACTTTCAGTGCCTCATATGGCCACTTTTCCCATCTATAATCCACTCATAGATTTTCTTGAAGAGTGCTAAAACTTTGTTACATAGATGGTACTGTCCATCACCAAATGCACCATAGCAGTTTGCTAAATAACAATGACTTTCAGTGCCTCATATGCCACTTCTTATAAGTAGTTTAATTTACTGCTAAACATGGTCACTGTACCCAGAGTGAAAACTTTACAAGACACTTTTGTACAGAAGGACAACAATGTCTCTCTAGCATGCCCTCCGTTTAAAAGTGCTGTAGATAAGAAAGCCTTCTCTAGACTGGGACTTGTTGCCTGGAATCACCTGCCTACTGAAATCAAAAATCTAGAAACCATTAAAGGCTTCAGAGATGCACTTAAAGAGCATCTTTTTATTGAATCTACCTGTAACCATACTTCTCAACAGTACAGATTTTCACAGAATTTCCAGATTTTTGCCTCATATTTTTGGTCTGTTTCTCATAAAATTGTGGCTTTCCAGCAAATCATTTGCAAATTGTTGAAGGTTTTAGTCAGAAAATAAAGACATATATTTAAGTCTCAGACTTCATTCCCTTAAGAAAATTCATGCTAATGCAATACGTTATTCTATCAACTTTCTAAGTTTGTAAAAGCAATATAAAAAAAGTGTCTCAATTTTGGGGTGTTTGTCCCCCATTATTTATGGCATTGATCAAATGTCTTGCTCCAAGAGGTTGAGAGGTATGCCTGCAACTGCTGGCACAATGATTAGGTAATGTACCATCTCATATCATGAAAGATAAAATACATTTAATAAACTTTGCTCAGCCTCTTAATGTGGCAAGTTATACATAAATATTTCACATGTATATAGGCATTAATTATATGTATGGTTGCACTCTATTTTATGTATATCTTAACTTGCATTTTATATATAGTCTCTCTTTCCCAATGCAGTCGGAACTGGATATTTTAATTTCTTGTCCTGTCTGCATCCAATCTCATCATTATGTTCTGAATGTTGCTATGTACTCATTTTGTATATAATGTTGCTGGCTGAAAGACCTTGATGTATCTTCTGCTGTTTGAGCTGTGGTTGTGGCTGAAAAGGGTTAACAGAGCAGTCCAGTTACTTGTGTACAAATAGCAAATAAATAATAATAATAGTCTGCTTCTGACCTGATATTTGTTAAATTCCACATACAGTTCAATGCCTTAGCAAGGGATCATACTTGATAAACTCACAATCCAGTACGGTTACATAAGCATCAACTCACTGCTGAACCCTTCAATTTCTAGTGAAAACTAGATGCCTTGTGTATCGTAATCTCCTTTGGCTCACATTATAGTTTCATAGGTGTGTACTAGGCTAATGGCCCTGGAGCCTTTAAAAGCCTAGCCCACAGGATTACCCTGGCATTGTGTCACCCAACCTTAGTTCTCAGTGCCTCTGTTGAGCACAGCCCTGGAGTGATCCCCGGGGTGAATTTTCTATTTCCCATCCACTCATCAAGATTTCTCTTGAAGAGGGCCAGTGAAGTGCTCTGCTTGACATGTATGGGAAGTCTATTTCACAGCATGGGCAGTCTATGAGTTATGAACCTGTCCATCAAGCATGTTCTGTTGATTGTGGTAATGAGGTTGAGGTCTCTGGAGTGTGTGGTGTGGAGGGATTGGGATTTCTTTAGATGTAACATTTCTAACAGAGGTGGGTCAGACATGGCTTTGTAAGTCAAGCAGAGATCGCCTCTAAGCAGGCGATATGAGAAAGAGAATAGTTGGAGTTTTTTTTTAGTCTGACCATATAGGACAAGTGTTTTAGTCCTAGGATCCTCTATATGAGGTACTTTTGCGGTATCTCCAGTTGTTGCAGGTGTCTAAGTGAGATACATGCCAAATGGGGCATTGTACTCGATGATTGGCCTAATGAGGGAAGAGTAGAAAGAGACAATGATCTCTTTCTTCCTGGATGCAAAACCCTTAGTAATGACATGTGCCACACAGAAGGACTTTCTGACCACAGTGGCAATGTGGTGGTCAAAAGAGAGGTTGCTGTCAACCTGTGTTCCCATCTCTGGTCAGTGGACTACCGTCGATGTGGTAATTCATGGGAATCAAGTTTTTACCAAAGAGGATAATGACACATTTTTGGCATTGAGCTTAAGGCCATGGTTCTGACACCAGTTGTTGGTCTCAGTGAGGCCTTTCTGTAGGTTGTCAACATCACTTGGGGAGTTAATAATAGCTCACAACTTGCAATCATCTGCGAACTATGTCAGCCAGAGTCCCTTCATGTTGGCCCGGACTTCAAAGGAGTAGATACCAAACAGGAGAGGACCCAGGACTGAACCTTGTGGGACTCCACTTGTGACTGGTCGGCAGTCTGACTTGGAGTCAGCTACTTTCACACTGTAGGTTCTATCTGTGAGTAAGTTTGCAACCCACCTAGTGATATAGGGGTTGATGCCTAGCTTAGTGAGTTTTTCTATGATTCCTGAGTGAGAATGGTATCAAAGGCTGTGAAGAAGAGGATTACGGAACATCTGAGTGATATAAGAAGGGGCAGGATGGAGAGTCCAGTTGCTCAACATTTTTGCACATTTCATTAAAGTTCTGATTCTTCTCTTTTTTCAGTGTGTAATCCAAGCCTTACTTCTGTCAGGGTGATGGTTTTGTAGATAAACTGGTTCACCTGGAAACTAAAAGTATTATTAATTATGGCACTCTATACCCTAAGGGTTTAAATTTAGATATCAATTTGAATGCTAGTTGCATTTTCTTGAAATAATCACCATATCACATGGGAAGACAAATACATTTATATAT
>NW_025056111.1:0-6939 GCF_019279795.1 Protopterus annectens | reverse complement strand
ACCGGCTCCCGGTAACCAGAATATCAAAGGTAAGTAATAATGACGCTGGCTGTCGTCGGTTGTAAACGATGTCAGGGAGTCCGATACAAAAGGAGGCAGCCAATGTCACTTCCTCAGTCCTTCTTAGTATGTACCAGATCCTGAAGTGATTTGCGATCTAGGGGTTCAGGTGAAGACCAGTTTCTTATGCAATTCATCTAACAAATACCCTTGGTACTGTATCATATGAAATTGACAATTTAATGCCCTCATAGAAAGAGTAGCAGAAGTATACACTTTTTTACCCCATCTCTCTAAAGCCCTGGACTCCCTTTCAGAGGGGAGTGGATTTTTAGTTGTGGCAGCTGCAACCCCTTTAGGGCCCTGGGAAATAATTTCTGCATCAGCAGAGTGGGCCTTGTAAAGAAAATTATGCGAGTCCGGGACCCTGTAGTTCCTATCGGGTTTGACAGGGGCTGGAGGAAGAGTGTCAGGGGTTATGCTAGACTCAGAGTAAACATCATCAATGACATTCAAAACAGGAGGAATAGCCAAAGGTCTATGCTGAGGTAAATGCAGAAAAGTTCTTAATCTTTTCCTGGAATCAGAGAATTCCTGGCCCTGCCATTTGAAATGCTCTCATAGTGTGAAGGGTCTCCCCGAAGGAAAGTTCTTCAGGAGGGGAGGCCGAGGGGATTGCTTCCTCTGCATCAGAGTCCTCGTAGGCCGAAAAAGCCTCCTCCTGGTAGTCAGAGAGCAGAGCCATCAGAGGCCTCCTCTGAGGAGTGGGGATCAGAGGGCTCAACCCTGGGCCTTTTGTCTAGAGGAGGTTGAGAGCCCCTAATTAAGGAAATAAGGTCCTCTGCTAAGGTTAGAATCTGTGAACTTGTAGTGGGTCCCTGAGGAATAACCCTGGGAGGCATAGCTTTTGTGTGTTTAGCAGCTTTAGCCCTGGTGAATGCCTTTAAGGACATGGATGCAGGAGGCCTGGCTGCACCACATGCTGGTGTAGTTTTGTCTAGAGGAATGGTGTCGGAAGCTTCCAAGACACCAGTTTCTGAAGGAAATTCAATAACCGACTCAGCAGGGGCCTCCGGGGCAGAGGTTGTCGGTTGAGTGGTTTCGGGGGTCGGAAGTACCAAGGACTCGGTTTCAGCCGAGACCGAGATACTCGCGGTAGGCCTGGCCATGGTTTCAGCCGAAACCGCGGACCGCTTGAGTCGGTCCTTGTCCTTTCGTTTCTTTGTTAAATGTGAAGTCGGAGTCTCCGACGGCATATTGTACGAAAAACTAGCCCCAAAAAATTCCTCTGCAAACTCCGCCCGATGTCTAAGAGTGCGTCGGTTGAAGGAAGCACGGGCTGAACAGGCCGAGACGTCGTGGTCTGGGCCTAGGCAGGGGAGGCAGTAAGAGTGGAAATCCTTATGAGGTATTTGTTTCCCACAAGTTAAGCAATTATTAACTTTATCTGACATCGGCTGAGGCAAGAAAGAGTCCCCAGCGGGTGCTGCAGCAGAGTCTTAGCGGGTGAAGTCTTCGGTAGCTGAATTACAGGAGCTGGCCGACCGGCACTTGCGAACTGCTTCTGCTTCGGGCACCATGCGGCAAGAAAGACTGAGGAAGATGGCATCGGCTGACGCTTTTATACCCCAGGCGCTCTGATGTCGGGGAGGGGGCGACATCAGCCGACACCGGACACAGACTTTGGAATCCGGTCGACCGAAGGGCTACCTGAGACAGGACAACCCATATGTGATGACTGCAGATGCATCCTTGAAGGACATCCAGGGCTGCAACAGTGAATACTCTCGAACATCTACATTTATGGTAAGTGTACACAATTGCACTATGTTCATCGTGTTTCACTGCTGCAGTCCTAACCAATGGGTTGATTACCAAAGCCCAGAGAGAATCAAGGATTGGAAAGAATGCCTGGCAGAACAGCAGTGGCAAACTCTGCCCTGGCTCTTGAAAACAAAGGCAAATTATAATGCTTTGTGAAAGTGTGAACAGAAGACCATGCGACAGCCTCCAAAATGTCTTTAGTAGGGACACCCCTTAAAAAGGCACAGAAGTGGAAGCTACTCTAGTTAGTGTGTCCCTAACCTTGAGGAGAACCTTGCCATGAAAGGAATAACAAAAGTAATACAATGAGCAATCATTTTGAAATGGTTTGCTTAGAAATAGTCTTGCCCTGGGCTCCAGGGGCAAAGCTGAATAACTGGCGCGCTGATTTCCGAAGGTCTTTTGGTCCTGTCCAGGTAAAATCTGAGCTGTCTATTGCATCAAGAGAATGCAGGATTCTTTCACCTCTATTTTGAGGATTAGGAAAGAAGGTAGGAAGGTGCATGGACTGATTAAAAGAATGGGTTAGAAACCACATAGAGCATAAAGGAGGTTGGTTCTCCAGAGGAGTCCCTATCTGCATGGAAATAAGAAAGGCTCTGCAGTCATCAAAATGCGCAGCTCTGAAACCTACTTACTGAAGTTATAAGCCAAGGAGAGGCAGTCTTCCATGAGGAGAAACTTTAAATCTGCAATGACGCTGGCTCAAAAGGAGGAAAGTGAGTTTCTCTTGAACAAATTAAGATCCCAGAGCTGGAGTAAGTGCCCTTCTGGGAGTTTAGGTTACCAGCACTGAAAAACATTTTCTTCAGGCGTGGGGAGAAACTGGGTTGTTCAAAAGAACGAGAGCAGAAATGGCTGAGCATGGATGAATGAGACAAAAGACCACCCTGAAGCAAATCAGCCAGGTATTTGAGGGATCAGTGGAAGGGTAGGATGATAAGAAGATTCCCCTCTAGCCTGCATCCAAAGAGAATCTTTCCCATTTGCCAGCATAAGACTTCCTAGTGCTAGGCCTCCCTCAGCACATCAACCACCTGCTGGGAAAGGGAAGAAGAAAAGGATGGAGTCATACAATGAGCCATGCTGCCAAATGGAGAGACTGAAGATGAGGATGAAGAATGTTTCCCCCTTTCTGAACCAAAAGATCTGGCTTCAGAGGAAGATGCCAAGGGGGAAATTAGGAGAGAATGTGAAGCAGTGGATACCAATGCTGCCTGGGCCAGTCCGGAGCTATGAGAATAGTCATGATGCGTTAAATCCCTGATCTTCAATAATACTCTGGGAAGAGGAGGGAAGACATAAGCTGACAGCAGCTTCCAAGGGAAGGACAGAGCATCCACTTTCCAGGCTCTGCTGTGATGTTGTCTGGTGCAAAAAAAGAGGTAGAAGATGATTGTCTGGAGAGGAGAAAAGATCCACTTGAAGAGTGCCTCAACGTTGAATGATGCTGCAAAAAACTGTTCTGTTCAGCTGTCACTCGTGAGGATCCAGGGTCTGTCTGCTCAACTGGTCTGCCAAAACACTGAGCCTTCTTGGAAGAAACTGAGCTAGGAGATGCAGGCCCAGGGATGCTGCTATGGACCAAAGACTCATGCTCTGTCTGCACAGGAGGTAAGAAGGAGTCCCTCCCTGCTTGTTGATGTACCACATGACTATGGTGTTGTCTGACAAGCAGGGTTCCCTGGAGAAAGAAGATGCTTGAAAGCTAGTAAGGCCTGCTGGACTTGCCATCAACTCCTTTAGATTTATGTGCAGGTGCATCTGCTGGGCATTCCAACTTCCCTGTATGCATCTGTCATCAAGGTGAGCTCCATGAAATACCAATCCGATGGAGTCTGTGGTAGGGGCAGGTGGCCAGGGGTGGGAGAAAAAGCATGCCTTTATTCTGTAGACATGCTCTTGCCCACCATAGACATAGAAGCAGAGGAATTATCACATCCAGGCCCTGTGTTTGTTGACACCAAAATGTTCTTGAGGTACAACTGCAATTTCCTCATATGCAGTCTTGCATATGGAATCATGAGAATGCAAAAGGTCATGAATCCCAGGGTTTGCAGGTATTTCCTTGCAAGGAGCTGGGACAGGTATGCCAAGTCCTTGAAGTAAACTGAAAGAGTTGTCTGCTTCTCCTGGGTGAGATATCATCTGGGCGGCTGTGTTCAGACTCACTCCTAGGAATGTTATCTCATTAGATGGCACCAATTTTGATTTTTCCACATTGAGAGTGTAACCCAGGGAAGAGAGAAGAGTCTTTACAAATTCGAGATCCTTTAACAACTGTTCCTGAGAATATGCTTGAATTAAACAGTCGTCCAAGTAGGGATAAATCTGAATTTTCTTCTGCCTGCAAAAAGCAATGACTAGGGACAGGCACTTTGTGAAAACTATGGGAGCAGTAGATAAGCCAAAGGGCAGTGCAGAGAATTGATAATGTTGCTTGCCCACCCTGAAACAAAGGTATTGCCTGCAACTTTCCTTGATAGGGATGTGCAGATCAGCTTTTTTGAGATCCATTGTTACCAGCCAGGAATCTTTTTCTAACATTGGCAGCAAATGATGCAGAGTAAGCATTTTGAACTTTGGAAATATCATGAAAGATTTCAGGATGGATAGCTCTAGGATATGACGCCAAGTGTCTGGAATAGAAACCCTGGCCTACCTGCTGAGCAAGAACTGATTCTATTGCTCCCAGATGCAACAGAGACAAAATTTGCTTTTCTACTTCTGCCCTTTGGTTTGGAGGAGTATCCAGGAATCCTTTGCATACTGGAAAGTTGTGGAAAGAAAGCTTGTATCCTAGGGATACAGTTCTGAGTACCCATTTGTCATCCGTGATGCTGGCCCAGACATTTGCAAAAAGGGCCAACCTTCCCCCTAAAGGACTCTCTGGGCAGGCAAGAACAGGCAGAAGTTGTACAGAGTCATTGAGAATGTTTAGACTGAGATGCAGCCTTAGAACTTCCCGCCTTGGAAGAGGAAGCCTGCCAGTGCTTAGACCTTTGAGATGTAGCCACCTGCCCCCCTAGATGATTTGTAACCTCTAGTCCTAAAATGGCTCTGTCTGCTGGTATCAGGGAATGTTCAACTCTTAAAAGGGTAATTCCTGCTAAAGAGAGGAGGCTTGCAGAAAGTCTGTCTGCATAGACTTGGCCTTGTCTTCCATCTTCTTGAGCACTTCCACAGCTTTGTTGCCAGACATCCTTATGCAAGGGTACATCTAAAGCTTAGCCTTGACAGGCTCACAGTAGGGGATGCTCCCACTAAAGCCAAGTGTGCCTTCTAATATGAGGCAATGGCGCCCTACAGGAGGCTTCAAGAATGTCAAAACCACAATGTAATGAATGTTTATTGACAAGACGGGCAGAATTCAGCAAATCCTGCATATCCTTACTCTCCGCCAACTGAAGCACACTTCCTATCCTGGACTTAATAGCTTTCAAAGTGTGTTTCTGGTACTTCAGCATATGAAAAAGACAATTAGCAAGGGTAGCAGAGGTATAGACCTTTTTACCCCACCTATCTAGGTTCCTAGATTCCCTGTCAGAAGGAACAGGATTTTTAGTAACAGTGGCCTTAACTCCTTTAGGGCCTTGAGAAATAATAACCTCTGGATCAGCCAAAGGATTCCTGAAAAGAAACAAATGAAGTCAGGGACTCACAGTACACACTCCAGGTTTCCTGAGGGCAGGAGGAACCAAATTTGGGTCAAGGAATTTTCCGAAGAAACATCAACCACTTCCAACACAGGTGGAATAGCCAAAGCCCATCACAAGAACCCAAATCAAAAACTCCTAATCCTTTTCTTAGGGGATAATCCTGACTTTCCCATTTAAAATGTTCCCTGAGGAAGTGTTTAAAGTATCACCAAAGAAAAATCCTCTGGAGGAGAAGCAGAAGGATGGACTCGCTGTGTCTGAATCCTCAAAAGGAGAGAAAGCTTGAGAAACTTCATCTTCATCAACAGAAATGGTAGAAGTATCAGAACCTAAAAAGGACACAGCCTCAGGAGACATTCCTACCTCTTTCTGTACCACATTAAAGATACTCCTTCTCTCATAAATATTATTAGCCATATAGCAACCTGAGATCCCTACAGTCAGCCGACAAATTACTGGTCCAAACCCACAAAGCTAACAACTCAGCTGGTGAATCCCTGTTCACCAACTTGGTTTAACAAAACCTGGAATGCTTACCCGACTATATAACCCTACAAGCCTCCAAAAGTCTCTTCAAAAAAAACCTCAAACAATATCTCAAATTGAACATGCCCATGTACCAACCCGGATTAATTTATAAAACAATAGCATAATCAGTAATTATCATAACATGTAACTACATCACCATGCTATGTATCTAATCTTACTTGAAATTGCCTATGTCCATGAGCACTGTGAGTCCCTATTAGAGACTGTGAGTCTCAATCTTACTGAAGGGATGTAACCTGTGGAGCTTTCCTGGACCTCAGCTGAAAATGGACAAAATCAGTCAGGACTATCCTGGTAAACAAAATAAATATACAATAGTCAAAAGGTCAGTCTAGCCATTTTAACCATCTGAGAATGAGGGCATGAGAGGAAACTGGACTGCTTCTTCAGGCTGATGGAAGATTTACCTGCAAGTCTAAAGGACTCGATAGGCCTGGCAACTGCCAAAGTTGCAGCCGAAGTCATTGGTATGAGCTTGCTGTCTGAACGAAGAACAGAGGTCTCGGACACCAGAGTCAGCTTCGCGGCTCTGGATCCAGCGGAAGAGGCAACAGTGGGAAGGCATGAAGGCAAAATGGAAGCCGGAGGCCTGGGGGCCTCTGAAATTGTCTCAACCGAGGCCTGAGGTTAAAACTCTGTGGGCTGCAAAGGTGCCTCACTGGCTACCGCATGGCTGATGACCAACTTATCTGAGGACTTGACCTTCGGAAGCTGTCGCGGTCCTTATCCTTGCGTTTCTTGGGGATATCCGAAGCCTGAAAGACCAGCAGACACCATACCGACAAACTTAGGCCAAACTCCAAAATGCTTAGCTAAAAGCTTAGCCCGATGACGAACAGTACGCGGATTAAAGGAAGCACAGAGATCACAATTAGGAATGTTCATAGGTTGGTACTAGGCTATAAGG
>NW_025056110.1:0-6678 GCF_019279795.1 Protopterus annectens | reverse complement strand
CATAATATTTCACAGTATGGTCCAAAAGCTGTTGTGTGTATCATGGGGCATGGTGGGGGATCTGTAGCAAGCTATACAATTTGAAATGCAGTCTAACCTACTGTTAGGTGCACCAGGGGTATTTCATACACATTCTGTTGGGTAAGTAGCCTGGTGGTGTGACTATCCTTAGTGAATATGGACACTCTTCCACCTTTATTGTTTTGGCCCTGGTTTGGTGGCCAACAGGTGTGATGAGAGCTGTAGCTGGTATTGCAGGGGTGCACTCTGGAGGCTTGGACTAGGTCTCTGTTACTGCACAGTTATCAATGTTCTCCAATTTTAGGTGTGCGTAGTGACTGTGAATGGCCAAAAAGACATTGATCCCTACACAGGCACACCCAAACAGAGTTTCACAGTTGCCATATCTGGGAATATAACTTCTACCTTACTAGTATATCACACTACAGCATTACGCAGTTATAGGATGTGCCACAGAGATTACTGGGCTACTTTTTCCCCAAAGGTGCATTTCAAAGTGAATGACATCAGCAGGCATGCCAACGAAGGGCAATGGAAGATTTAGTGGCTGTGAATGGCCTCAAAAGCATTGTTCCCTACACAGGCAAACAAACACACACACATCCAAACTTGTCATGTCTGGGAATAGAATGCCTACCTAACTAGGTGTATCACACTACAGCATTACACAGTTATAGGACGTGCCACAGCAATTACTGGGGCTACTCCTTCCCCAAAGGTGTATTTCAAAGTGAATGACATCAGCAGGCTTGCCAAAGAAGGGCAATAGAGGTTGTAGTGACTGTGAATGGCCTCAAAAGCATTGCTCCCTACACAGACAAACACACACACAAACATCCACACTTGCCATGTCTGGGATTACAGTTCCTACCTAACTAGTTTATCACACTACAATATTACGCGGTTATAGGATGCACCATGGAGATTATTGGACTACTTTTGCCCAAAGGTGTATTCCAAAGGGAATTACATCAGCAGGCTTGTCAAAGACGGCAATGGAGGTTGTAGTGTCTGTGAATGGACTCAAAAGCATGCCCTACACACAAACAACAAACATCCACACTTGCCATGTCTGGGAATAGAACTCCTATCTAACTAGTTTATCATACTACAGCATTACACAGTTATAGGACATGCCACCAAGATTACTGGGTTACTCTTTCCCCAAAGGTGTATTTCAAAGTGAATGACATCAGCAACCCTGCGCAAAGTAGGACATTTGAAATTGTAGTGAGTGTGGCTGGCCTACAACACATTACTCCCTACACAGACAAACACACACACAAAGTTGCCACGTCTAGGATTAGAACTCCTACCTAACTGGTACATCACATTACAGCATTACATAGTTATAGTAAGCGCCACAAAGATTACTGGGCTACTGCTTCCCCAAAGGTGTATTTCAAGGTGAAGACATCAGCAGGCTTGCCATAGTAGAGCAATGGGGAGTGCAGTGTGTGTGCATGGGCCATAACCAATTCATCTAGAGGCAGACACACAACACTCAGGCACACACAGGTTTATATTCCACAGGTGCGTGTATACAACTGTTAGATGACTGCTGACTTGTACAGTCATGTTACACAGTTAGCACAAGCACCACAGACTCTATAGTGCTGAGGGATACCAGAGGCAAATTTCTACGGTGATTGACATTTGCACATCATGTGGTTTTAGCCAATTGGATGTGTGCTGGGTGGGACAGGCCTCATAATGGAAGGCTGTTTGTCACTGTCACTCTCTTCCACACATCTATATATGTGTATATTTGGCCTGTTATAGTGTGTTGTCCTTGGATATATGAGTGTATTCCTATCCAATGTGTGTGCAAAGCATGCCTTGTGTGTACTGAGGAGTGCATGCACTAACATCTGCGACTGTCAGATATGTATTGTCCACTGTTTTTGCCAGGCATGGGCTTTATTTCTGTGTGAGCATGCCCAGTAAGACCTTTCGGTATTTTGTTGTCTGACATGGCCTTCATTTCTCTAAGTGTGGGAGCATGCCCAGTATGACCTTCTGTACTGAATGTGTGAATCCATTCCAGGTAGATTGTACTCCAGTGCAGACTTCTATGTTCTACACCTAGAGCTAGCAAACTGTTTCTGCAGGATATCTGTAGATCGGTTGACAATATGGGGTCAAATGGGCAAAGAATAGTGGGTTAATGTTGGTAATTGTGTCTGTGCTGCATCTGCTACATGGTCCTGCTGTTAGCAGAGATATTCAGACATATGTACTGTTATACACTGTGATGTTTTATGTCAAGTATTGTCAGGCATACATATTTGCTTGCAGTGATGTACAGGGGAACACAGGGTGAATGCAGCTTTTCCAGTATTGTGGTCAGCAGACTACATATTCTTGCACAGTCATGCCATTCTGGAGGGGGAAACTGCTTGTGCTGGGTCTGTGTAAATGGTTCAGCACCTTGGTACAGTGGTGGCTGAGGATCCCATGCTTGTACATCCATCGACATGTCAGTATGGCCATATCCTGCTGTGGCCATACCTCACAGCTGTACAGATTCACACAGGTTACCCAGATGCAGGGGTCATAATTTTGGACATTACCCCTTCACATTGTGGTTTACGAGCAGGTTTGTAGCTACCCATTCCTGTGTTTGCAGGCAGGGGTAGTATGTGCCCCGGCTGAGTTTCGACTTCACACACTCCATGCCCCACCCCCCCCTATTATTCTATCCTGTTCCACACATTATGCAAACATTATCTGATATGTTCCCTGTAGTTATCACCTCATCCCAGCAGTAATTTGGTGTTGGTCCACAGTTCATGCAGTAGGACATGGTGGACATGTTACTGTGATTAGTCCACATGGCCTTGCATTTGGGTTCTGTGGACTGTGTTATGTTGTTATTTGGGAGTCCATGACATACATACATTGGCAGTAGGTGAGACAGGCCTTTGGCAGAGGACTGTAGGCCATTTGTAGTGATGCAGGCCAGCTGTAGCAGGCTTGCATTCTGTCACTCCTACAGTCCCAGACTGCAATACACTATATTCCCCTGGGGTGACAGGGTAGGTGTGCAAGGTGCTCATGCCAATACTTTCTGTCATTATTGATCCAGTGGTGTGGATGCTGGCAGGGTGCTGCTTACAGCTAGGGACACACCTGCATGGGACACCTGCTCTGCATGCTGCATTCTTTCTGTATTGCCATATACAGGTGGAGGTCATATTGTACTCATTCCCAACAGCAGGGATAAGACCAGAGAGGTACCTGTGGGTGATGGTGGGGTGAGATGGGTGCATGTGTGCTATGGACACTACTTGCATTTGACTCACAGATATGCATGGGGCATTCCACTTATGCTGGCTTGTGCAGGGACATCAGCTGTTTTTCAATACTTCATTCCTATGACCTTTGCGGTCTGTCAGTGTTTGGCCAGTCAACATTGGTATTCCCTACTACAAGCCCAAATAATGTGCTGCAAACCTGTATGTACAATTCCAAGGGTGTGTCCATTTGACAGTTACATATTATACACTGTCTGTCTGGGGTACTTCCCTCTTTGTACTGCTTGTATATCTGGGCCGACATTCATGCCATGTCCATCTTTCAGATGCTGAGACATATTACTTCCAAACATTTACTATGGCTTACTGCTGAAATGTGTTTTGCTGGGAAGTATTGTGTTTGGCACTGCAATTATGAGAACTTGACCCTGTCATCAGCAATACTGGGAAATGGCTACCAGAATAAAACCTCACCATGCATACATACTGACCACTATCACATATATACAACACACACCAACCTAACACATACAAACCTGCATATTGTACACATGCTACAATCTATCCTGCTACCTTGGCCAGCTCAGGTAATCTGTGCCCCACTGTTACTATACCTACACATACATGTTACTACATTTCTACATAGGCTTTGGGGGGGGGGCACACCTGACTTTTACTACATTTCTACGTAGGATTGGGGGGGGCACACCTGCCTGTTACTACATTCTACATGGGTTTTTGGGGGCACAACTGACAGTTACTGCATTTCTACATAGGATTGGGGGCACACCTGACTGTTACTACATTTCTACATAGGATTGGGGAGGGCACACCTGGCTCTTGTACACATTTGCTATGACTGTACTGGTATTTCAGGTACTCCATTCCATTCTGTATTCTAACCTATCATGCTGACTAGAGACATATCAGTGTACTACAGGTCTTAGGTTTGATTGACCTACATTTCAGTTTCTGACTTCTTACCCTTCAGAACTAATATCCCACTGCCTGACTTGTTGTAGTCTGTCTGTGTAGGTCTGGGAGGGTGTTCTTCATAGCTATCAATCAGAGGCCTTAGCGCAGCCTTTGTTTGTGTTTGTCTACACCTGTCTTGCTGGCTGAGACTGTTGTTGGGTATGTGAGCCTCCCTGACTGGCATGTGTGTGTCATATGGACACATGTGGCGAGCACATTTCCTGGAGTGAGTTTTGTCACCTTGTCTAGTACTGGCTACTGTGGTGACACCAGTATTTGTTACAGATCTCATGCTGCCACTATAGGTGTCTACTATCTGCTGGCATCCCATTGCCCCCAAATTTCCCCTTTCATGCTCACATCCATGCCATAGATACAAGTAATGACACATACTACTCCATTTGGCAATTGGTAGGAAGAGTGACTTACATTCTGGCTGTGCCAGTATTGAGGATGGTGCTGGAGGGCTGACTATGTCGGATGCACATAGTACACTCCCTATACGTGGTTAAGCACAGGTAGTGTCATGTTTGGCATCCCTTTTACTGTATGTGTGAGTCAGAGAAAGATGTCATTCCCTGTGTCCCTACCATGTCAGTGTATGTGCTATGCGTTGCCTCTTTGCCAAGGCCTGGGCATACTGGGCATGCCTCCTTCTGCCTACTGGGGCAGGCTCAGGTTGTTTCTCCTCTGAGTCACTCTGTGCCTGTGCAGGCCTTGGCAATGGTGGGGAGCTGTTCATGCTGCAGCTGTTTTTGCAGGATCATATTGTGCAGCATGGCACATACAATGACAATTTGGGTACATGTAACTGGTGAGTACTGCGAGGCTCCACTGGATGTGTCCGGGAAACCATGACTTGAGCATCCCAAACACACACTCTAGTATGATTCTGGTCTGTGGTTGTGCCTCATTATGGAGTTCTTGTTCGGGTGTGTGTGCATTTCTGATGGGTATCATTAGCCACGGCTCCAGTGCGTAACCAGCATCCCCCACTAGGTGACCGTAAGAGATGTCCCCATTGGCAAATCTCTGGTACAGCTGCGTCAGATGCCAGATGTGGGAGTCGTGATAGCTTCCAGGACAGCCAGCACACACATTCATTATAATGCCCTGGGCATCGCCAACCTGGCAGTTGATGGAGGAACTCCCTTGCGGTTGATGTAGGAACCCTTCCCACTCACCAGGTGGTGCTTTGATGCTATGTGCTATTTGCAGTCTATAGCACCACTACCTCAGGTATTCTGCATTTGGTGGAAGAGATGCATATTGCTGGCCAATGCCTCACGGGTGTTGGAAAATTATTCACGGGCTTTGCTGACATGGCATCCAGGAACTGGTGGAGTTCCCTGGATGCTGATGCCTGTGAGATCCCCATGATATCCCAGTTGGCCCTTGGAAGGTACCTGTGGCTAGTATTCTTAAGCCTACACATACCTTGTTATCCACTGGGATGGGTTCCCTCTGTTAGTTCTGTGTGGGGGGTTCTGGCACAGCTCAACAATTTGCTGTAGGAGGTCCCTGTCCCCCCTAAGCACTCCACTATCTCCAGCTCATGTACCCCTGGTAGGTTACCCTGGGTCTGTACACTTTCTCCTTCTCCTCACTGTGGGTTGGTCACAGCATTCTCATCCTCACCCCCCTCAGCCTCTTCCACATGTTGATGTATGATAGCTGCTGCAGCCCCTATCATTTTGTTGCTTTTGTTTGGTAAAATTTCCCACTTGTGTACACCGGTTGTGTAGAGTATGTGGAAAAACAGAGGGAAAGGTGTTTGCATAGTTTATAGTGGTGTGCTGGGCTGGTCTGCTGCCTGTAATTGCTGATTCTGATCATTTCACCTGCCAGCTATGCTAGTTCTCCTTGATTACCTTCCTACTGTGTTTTCCTTCCCATTGCCTTCCTGTTTTAAACCCAGGGGTGGCAAACACAGTGCTCAGATGTGCACAGAGCTGCTATTTCCTGGTTTAGTTTTTTTTCTTTAAAACCCGTGACCCCGCTTAGGCAATGTAAAGAGGGTAGGCACTTTAGACCCCTTGCTTAGCCCCTGCTAAGCCCCAAACCACAGGGCTCCAATAAGCTTACAGTATGCCTGACACACCCCTCTATGATGTCAGCTAACTCTTAGGCTTGCACCATGTATTTCTGCACTTACACGGTTGGGGGCTAGCATTGAGGGAAATCTGGGATTCAGTATATTCCCTCATTTGCAGGATTGCCTGCTAATGCCTAGTTACAAGTCCACACTGAGCCTTCCCCTTAGCAACCACTTTTACTGGCCATGTTGTCTTCTGCCTGCATTGAGTAAATGGCAAAATAGATTTGGATAAATGCTTATTTCAGTTTTTTTTTTTTCGCCCAATCTTTTGCCCTGCCCCATGTTAAACAGCCAAAAACGGCTAAAAAAATTTTTTTAATTTTTTTA
>NW_025056109.1:0-8848 GCF_019279795.1 Protopterus annectens | reverse complement strand
TATTTACAAAAAGAAAGAAACATGTATTACACCAGTAGCCAACTCCTATGCTAACTTGGTGATGGCATACTGGGAGGAGACTTATATACGAAATAATAATCCATATTCAGAAAATATAAAATTTTATAAGCGTTTTGTGGATGATATTTTCTCGCTTGGGATAATACAACAGAGATGTTAAACCAGTTTGTCATCCACATCAACGAACAAATCTGATTTTCTGAATTTGAACACTTTCTCCATTGGAGAACATTGATTTTCTGGATGTACTAATTACAAAGACCTGAAGTGAGAATTGATACAGATCTCTATAGAAAGGAATGTTGAGGAACAATCCACATCAGGAGCGCATGCACCTAGATACATCTTCCCAAACATAGTTAAGAATCAATCATCACGGTACTCCAGGTTGGTGACAGATGAAACAAGAAATAAAGAACAAGAAATATTGAAGAAGAACTGTGAATGAGGGCCAGATAAGACCAATGTTGAAAAGGTCATTCTGGAATGTAACCAATCTAGGAAAGGGAAAGGGAAACCATATCTTCATGGACATGGCAATAGAGATAAAGGAAACTCGAATCAAACTACACCAAACACACACAAACCTTCGATTAATTATACCATACCATTCAACAAAAATAATCAAATAAGAGAAATAATAAACAAGAATTGGCAATTAGTCATGATAGATGACAGGATAAAGGAAATAGCGGGTGATAGGCCCAACATCACTTATAAAAACATCAAATCGTTGAAAAGGCTACTCTGTTATGAACACAATGATCAATAATAGTGTGATAATATTCTACAGTCAACAAGGAAAGGACCTTCAGCCTGTAGACACCAGGGAGAATCAATGCAGCTATATGCTAAATGGTAATGAAGGTTCACACATCCAGACAATGGAAAGAAGATTGTTTTGATAAATATGCAGATCTGCAGAAATCCAGGGACCCTGTGTAGCCATATATAGCACAATGCCAATGCTGTTCCTCCTTTTATATAGGGTCAGAGAACACATTTACGCTATTAACAAAGAAAATGAGAACAATGCATTAGCAAAACACGTTATTATGGAAGGGACAAAACATAGATTTAAATTCATGGTATTGGAATTGATTATGAGAACTGATAGATTAGGCAACATCAAGAACTATACTGAAGAAAAAGAAAATAAATGGATCATTAGACTCCAGGCCCACAAGGGACATGGTCTGAATGAAAAAGTTTCATTAAAACCATTCCTTATGGCCAGGCCATACCAACATTGATTCAACATGTTTCTTGCATGAATTTGCACTCTTCAATCCGTCAATACATATATTGATCAGAGACTAACATCTTCTGATGGTCCATGCTGAGATTAATTCTAGCGGACTCCGCCCAGACTAAACATCTTACATACACATTTCAGTTCTTTGTCAAGATGACACAAAATGTACACATGTATATATACACATACATTCATACAATTCATTCCATTCAACCAAGATCAGTGCAATTACTATAACATAGAACAAATAGTTCCCCCATATAAATACACATCTAAGTCTGCACATATTTCTAAACAACAACAATACAATTATAATTATATTACACACACATATCCACAAGGATTGTTCTATTGTAATGCATGTCTTTGAACTATTAATTTTTATATGTTTTATCTCAAGATTTTGTTGACTAATGATTTTAACTTTATATATAGGTTTTAAATATATACATTTTTAAAAAGTTGTCTTAAATTATATATTTAGAATTTGTATCATATATTATATATGTTTTTAAATATTATCTATACTGAAATGAAATATATTTCTTTAAGCATTGTTTGCACTTTAAAAGCAATTACTACTATGGTTAATAGAATAATGAGCATTCCGTATTATATATAAATGCATGATGGGAATGTACTTTTTGAGGTCTGAAGAAACGTTTTTATCCGAACGTGAAAGCGCTAACCAGTTTGTTCATTCAATCAATAAATAGTTTGTGATGTGCCAGCCGTGGAGTGCTTCCTTTGTTTACTGCAGTATTCTTGTTTTTTCTCTTGGGAAGCACCTTACCTGACATTACTTGTGTTTTTCCTGATATTACGTTATTCCGATAGTAGGGTGATCAGGACATGGCAAACGTGATATGCGGAGAATATAAATGAAATATCTGACAATGCGGAGACTATGCCTTCTATTTTCAGTAAGATACTGACTCTTGACAACAATCCATTGCTCAAATTAACTAAGAATGATCACTACAAGGATGGAGTGAAGCAGGGAGTAATGTCCCGCGTGAACATGGAAATACTTACTTCAACTCACTAGGAAATTGGAAAATAACTTTCACCAAGTTAAAGAATGTGCAATGGCAGATGGAGGCCACATGGAAGCATGCCTCTGCTTTGTTGGGTAATACAAGGGAGGGGTCACGGGAGCTTTTGAAAATGCCGACTTTCGGCAATACATACCCGGATCTCCTGACTAAATGGCAAAGATTAAATATTGAAACAAGCTATGGCTATATAAGACTATTGATTGAGCAATATCAATTGATAGAGCATGCCCTAAAAAAAGACATACAGATATTAGAAACTAAGCTTAAGAATATTTTGAAACATGAAGACATGGTAGTTTTTCATAATGATCTAACTACCACTCTATCTTTGTTAGACAATAAATTATTACAAGATAAAAAGAAGAAGTTGGAAAGAGACTATAATGATTTTACCAAGGGGCAGGTCTTTTCCCGGCCGAGGGATTTTGTGAAACAAGACATTCATAATACTGGTAATTCTAACAAAGAAATTTATTCCAACAATAGAAAAGAAATGCCAATTCGTGATCTTCGATATGCAGAGAGTGTTAAGCTAAAGCACGCCGGGCATCGAAGATGTCACATCCCGCAACCAGGAAGCTTTGATGGCTGAAGGTTACAATTCAGAGATCCTGACGACGCCTTTTGACATCACAAATTACGCAACTATCAACAAAGGAACGGATGGGTTCCAGATTAAGGCAGGAGATCACATTATTCACTTGCTGACTTACTGAAGGGAGGGTGAACACTGACTGGAGGGAGTGCTCAAATGAAAGATAAGGAGATACAGAAAACCAACCTACTATTTACAACTGATTACTGCCAAAGGGCAAGTTGGTGGCTCCTGCTAGACAAATAGAGGTTCACCAACGTGATGTGCCCAATGGAATCAATAAAAACAAAGCGACTACGAATGGATGTATCTCTTTACAGGAAGACATCTTATTCAAATTAGAGGGGGATCATTCTTTTCCATAACTTGATTATAAACACACACCGAGGAGGAAAGTTTGGCCAAAAACAATGAATAATAAGAAGAAGCGGAAGTTCCGAGGGAAATATAATGCAATCTTCAGAAAAAGGTATACGCATTCAATACAGAAGGACTGACCATTAATATCTCGAGGTATGTTTTAAGTGAAGCTGAGACCTCCTTACTGAATAAAGGCTTATCCTTTATTCCATCTAAACATGCTGATGTTACTGACATTATGTTAGATATGAAAATGTTCACCAGGAACTTGAATCTTAAGTTGTTTTTAGGCAATGATGAAAATAATGTGTATTCATGTAATAATATTTTTAAAGTATCTGACTTTATACCACCATCAAATCACATTGTAGAAGCTTTTGAGAAATCATGTGAGAATGATTTAATTAATAATTATGCCAAAAATGAAAGATTAGAATATTACAATTTAAGTAAAGATGAGAATGAAGCTATGAAAAGGCTACAATTGAATAATGATATTGTTATAAGACAAGCAGATAAGGGTGGCTCAGTGGTGATAATGGATAAAGATATGTATGTCACAAAAATGAATGAACTGTTAGATGACACTGATACTTATGAAATCTTAAATGGTGCAAGTTTGAACAAAGTGATAAGAAATATACAAGAGATGTTGTATGATATGTTACTCTGTGGTATAATTGACAATGACCTATATATGTACTTTTTGGTTAAAGAACCACTTATTCCCACATACAGAGGGCTACCTAAAGTACATAAAAATTCGCATGATCCTCCCATGAGACCCATTGTCTCGGGAAGGGGGTGGGCAACAAAGCCCCTCTCGATATATTTGGAGAAACAGTTAAAACTCATGTTGAATGAGACCAAATCTGTGCTAAGGGACACTGAGCAATTCTTATATGAATATGCAGATTACATTAATAGCAACATTAACATCGAGAAGGATATTCTGGTAACACTAGATGTCACGTCTCTCTTCACATGTATTCCAAATAATATAGGGGTTGACTATGTTAGATTATTACTTATTCAAAAGGACATTCCAAGCAATCTAGTAATAAGATACATGATGATACTAGAAATAATCCTAGAGAACAATGCATTTACATACAATGGAAAATATTATTTACAAAAGAAGGGAACAGCAATGGGGACACCAGTAGCCAACTTCTATGCTAACTTGGTGATGGCATACTGGGAGGAGACTTATATACGAAATAATAATCCATATTCAGAAAATATAAAATTTTATAAGCGTTTTGTGGATGATATTTTTCTCGTTTGGGATAATGCAATAGAGATGTTAAACGAGTTTGTCATCTACATCAACGGAACAACGGATTTTCTGAAATTTGAACATACTTTCTCCATTGAGAACATTGATTTTCTGGATGTACGAATTACAAAGACTGAAGTGAGAATTGATACAGATCTCTATAGAAAGGAATGTTGGAGGAACAATCTGCTACATCAGGAGTGCATGCACCCCAGATACATCTTCCCAAACATAGTTAAGAATCAATCACTACGGGTATCTAGGTTGGTGACAGATGAAACAAGAAATAAAGAACAAGAAATATTGAAGAAGAACTTCGTAATGAGGGGCTATGATAAGACCAATGTTGAAAAGGTCATTCTGGAATGTAACCAATCTAGGAAAGGGAAAGGGAAACCATATCTTCATGGACATGGCAATAGAGATAAAGGAAACTCAAATCAAACTACACCAAACACACAAACTCGATTAATTATACCATACACCAACAAAAATAATCAAATAAGAGAAATAATAAACAAGAATTGGCAATTACTCATGATAGATGACAGGATAAAGGAAATAGCGGGTGATAGGCCCAACATCACTTATAAAAACATGAAATTGTTGAAAAGGCTACTCTGTTATGAACACAATGATCACAATAGTGATAATATTCTACAGTCAACAAGAAAAGGGACCTTTGCCTGTAGACACTGCAATCAATGCAGCTATATGCTAAATGGTAATGAGTTCACACATCCAGACAATGGAAAGAAGATTGTTTTTGATAAATATGCAGACTGCAGAACTAGGGACCTTGTGTATATAGCACAATGCCAATGCTGTTCCTCCTTTTATATAGGGAAAACAAACAGGACCCTAAGAGAAAGGGTCAGAGAACACATTTACACTATTAACAAAGCAAATGAGAACAATGCATTAGCAAAACACGTTATTATGGAAGGGACAAAACATAGATTTAAATTCATGGTATTGGAATTGATTATGAGAACTGATAGATTAGGCAACATCAAGAACTATACTGAAGAAAAAGAAAATAAATGGATCATTAGACTCCAGGCCCACAAGGGACATGGTCTGAATGAAAAAGTTTCATTAAAACCATTCCTTATGGCCAGGCCATACCAACATTGATTCAACATGTTTCTTGCATGAATTTGCACTCTTCAATCCGTCAATACATATATTGATCAGAGACTAACATCTTATGATGGTCCATGCTGAGATTAATTCTAGTGGACTCCGCCCAGACTAAACATCTTACATACACATTTCAGTTCTTTGTCAAGATGACACAACATGTACACATGTATATATACACATACATTCATACAATTCATTCCATTCAACCAAAGAAAATTTCAACATAGAACAAATAGTTCCCCCATATAAATACACATCTAAGTCTGCACATATTTCTAAACAATCCCCATGCAATTATATTACACACACATATCCATACATTGTTCATTGTAATGCATGTCTTTGAACTATTAATTTTTATATGTTTTATCTCAAGATTTTGTTGACTAATGATTTTAACTTTATATATAGGTTTTAAATATATACATTTTTAAAAAGTTGTCTTAAATTATATATTTAGAATTTGTATCATATATTATATATGTTTTTAAATATTATCTATACTGAAATGAAATATATTTCTTTAAGCACTGTTTGCACTTTAAAAGCAATTACTACTATGGTTAATAGAATAAATGGCGCATTCCGTGACATATATAAAATGCATGATGGGAATGTACTTTTTGAGGTCTGAAGAAACGTTTTTATCCGAACGTGAAAGCGCTAACCAGTTTGTTCATTCAATCAATAAATAGTTTGTGTTGTGCCAGCCATGGAGTGCTTCCTTCGTTTACTACAGTATTCTTGTTTTTTCTCTTGGGAAGCACCTTACCTGACATCACTTGTGTTTTTCCTGAAGTCAAGGAATCCTTGAGTGAGTACATTAATGCAGGAATAGTTCACCCAGTCTATGGTGGGGTAATTGAAGTCAACAAGAATCAGGGTGTTGGGGGGTACCTTGATGGAGTCAAGTAGATCCAGGATGGAGGAGTGGGTGCCCTGAGTCATGTAAGGGGGTCTATAGTGGGCTATAACTTGGATGGGTGTCTTCCAAACCATCAGTTGCACCTGGAGTAGTTTTAGCGTGTCATGCTGACAAACCAATCTGGAGGTGTGCCTGTCCTTAATGAACATAGAGAGTCAATTACCCTTACTTTTCCTGAACTCATTTTGAGGTCCAAATGTGTGGAAAGAAGTATAGCCTTGTAAGGCAGTGGTGCTTTCCACAGCCCTGAACCAAGCTTCTGTGACCACACAGACATCGGCATCTTCCAGTGCAAGGAGAGCCTCCAGTGAGTGCATTTTCAGGTTAAGGCTCAATAGGGTAAGAAAGGGCCTTGGCCAATATCCAGAATCCCAGAGGTGACAGGTGGAGGCCATCTCTGACAAAGCATTAAGGCCTGTTAACCATGTCATCCCAGGCAGATAGATACTGGATCCCCTTGGAATGACACCAGAAACTAAGCCAGTTATTGAAGTCAATTATTTTTTGTTGGTATTGTGGTATCATTCTTGGTGAAGGTAGGATGCTACTTAGGGCTAGAGTCATATCTGCCTGGGACACATACGTGGAGAGCTCAATCATTTCTCTCTTCATATAGTCCAGGGAGGTACATCTCAAGTCATTCACACCAACATGGACAATGACAGAGTCATACTTGTACTTGTTGTGGAGAGACTTAAGTGTGTGCATGAGGTGGTGGATTCTGGCACCAAACAGGCAACTGACTGTGACCTTCTCCTTGTCGAGTCTGGTGAGGGGGACATTGGTGTGTCTCACAATTGAGTCGCCATTGACTAGTATGTTTGGTTTATTGTTAGCACTTGTGGGCTGTGATGGTTTATTGTTTTGCCGTATGGGCTGTGGTTGTGAGACACTGGTGTGTTGTCTGCTGTGTGTGATGTGTTTGGTGTTGTATGTGGAATGTTTGTGAGTGTATTTTGGAGGTCTCTGCTTTATAGTTAAGCTTTTGTTGTGGACCTCTGCATAGGTGGATGTGTGTTGTGCTTGGCTGTGTGGTGTGAGTGGTGTGGTGTTTGTGCTGGCATTCTGCTCTTTGTCAGGAGTATTGACTGTGGCATGAGAGAGCATGAATAACAGGTTACTGATGTAGATGCATTTCTTGCAAGTATAAGAATTATGTGCTAGGAGAAGAGGGCTGTCAGTAAACATGAGGCAGTTGCTACACTATCTCACTATGCACAAGTCGACCAGGCTGACAGGAGAAAGTGATGGGAATTATCCAGACATAGTGTTCTGAATACTTGGTCAGACTTATGGAGACGTAGAAAGGAAGAGAGAAACTGACTAGAAAATGGATGCAGAAATACTACTACCACAGAAATCAGGCTAGACTATGATGATGAAGCAAGAGCTCATCATAAGACAAACCACAAAGTTCACTCTCTGTGACAAAGCAAGGAGGTCAGTAATATAGGAAATTCTCATGGAACAGTTGTCTATCCCCTGTGTTTGTAGGTGCAACTGATATGGTTTGGGCGTACAGCGAGGCTCTCCACCAGGCTCCTCCTACAGAGTTGTACAAGGCATGACCCTCCTGGAGTATGCTGAGGAGCAGACCCAGGACCTGATAGAGAGAGAATGCATCTACTGCATTCCTGAAAATGCCTAGCCATCCTGCAGGGCGATTTGGCCAGTGTTGCTAAGGATAGCTGTTGGCCTGCTAGCATTACAACCCTAATTAAGATAAGTGGTTGAGAAAATGGATGGATGGATGGATGGATGGAGGGATACAGGCCAATAATAACATCCTACAAGAGGGTCTTATACAAACAAATGATTGGTGCCAAAGTCATGGCCTTAAACTCAATGCAAAAAATGTATTATAGGTTCATAGATTCATAGGTGTGTGCTAGGCTAATGGCCCTGGAGCTTTTACAAGCCTAGCCCATAGAAGTGCCCTGGTATCGTGCCGCACAATGTTAGTTCCCAGCGCCTCTATCAAGTAGATCCACTGGAGTGATCCCAGGGTTGAACTTTCTATTTCACATTCACTCATTAAAATTTCTCTCCAAGAGGGGCCAGTGAGGTTCTCTGCTTAACTTGTATGGGAAGTGTATTCCAGAGCATGGGCAGTCTCTGGGTTATGAACCTGTCCCTCCAGCATGTTATGTTGATTGTGGTAATGAGGTTGATGTCTCTGGAGTGTGTGGTGCAGGGGGATGGGATTTCT
>NW_025056108.1:0-7082 GCF_019279795.1 Protopterus annectens | reverse complement strand
CACTCTATCTGATGGAAGATAAGGAAGGGCTGTACTGCCATTAATGCCTGAAATTCAGAAACCCTTCTTGCTGAAGTGATTGCAAGCAGGAAAGCAGTTTTCCAAGATAAGTACTGTAATTCTGCTGTTGCTGCTGGTTCAAAGGGAAGTGTAACTTTTCTAGCACAAAGTTCAATCCCATGTAGGCAATGGTGGTTTCCTTGGGGCAATTTTAATTCCTCTAGAAACTGCTGAGTAGAGGTTGAGAAACTGGAGGATCCATGTTGTATTCTGCTAAAATTTGCTGATGCATGAATCTTAATGGAGAAAACAGCCAAAAGTTCTGCAATATTCCAGGATGTTAGCTATGTTTGCCACTAAATTCTCCTTTTGCACTCCAAATGAGATATCTTTTCCATATTGCTGAATAAGTTTTTCTTGTTGAGGGTCTGAGCCTCAAGATAATGTCTTTAACCCTTTGAGATAAATCGGGTTATTTTGTCTTATGCAATGTTCCAGGCAGCCAGCTGCATTGTTTTCAGGTTTGGATGCAGGGTTTTGAAGTTGTTCTGTGTTAACAGTAAGGGAACTGGGGGCAGAGGCCATATTTGTTCCCGAGACATGCTCCTCAGTAATGGGTACCAATGCTGCCTCGGCCAGTCTGGAGCTATCAGGATGACCCTTTGGGGCGGTTTTCTTTGATCTTCAATAGCACCTTGTGCATCAAAGGAAGAGGTGGGAATGCATATGCTGTCAGGTTTTTCCAACTGAAAGATAGGAGTCCACCTTCCAAGCAAGTGGGTGGTATCCCCTTTGTGCAGAATTTTTCAATTGGTGGTTGTGTGGGGATGCAATAAGTCTATTTCTGGTAGTCCCCATTTCTTGTAATGGTTTGAAGATGTCTGGATGCAGCATCCATTCGTGCATCCGTGGTAGTTCTGCTTAGGGTGCCTGCTAGTATATTTTCTTTTCCTGGTACAAATATTGCTTGTAACTGAATGTTGAAGCTCAGGGCCACATTCCAGAGGTCCATTGCCACCCGGGCATAGGGGTATGAATGGGGCCTCCCTGTTTGTTGATGTACCACATAACTGTGGTGTTGTCTGTCCTTATCAGCAATTGACCCTGTCGAAGAAATGGTCTGAATGTCTGAATTGCCAGTTTTACTGCCAGCATCTCCTTTTGATTTATGTGTAGTCAGCTGGTCTTGAGTCCATACCTTGTATGCACTTGTCCAGCATGTGTGCCCCCAACCGAGGTCTGAGGCTCCTGTGATGGTCTGGCTTGGTTGAGTGCTGTGGAAGGGCAGTCCTTTGTTGATTGACAGGCCTGAGCCCACCATTGGAATTCTTGCTTCAGGCATGGAATTATTGGAATTTGGGTTTCTAGGCTGTGCTTGTGCTGAGACCATAAATTCCTTAGGTACCACTGTAACTTTCTCATATGTAGTCTGGCATGTGGAATCAATATTATGCAGGATGCCATGTAACCCAGGGCTTGCAGGACTTTTCTTGCTGTTAGCTGGTTCTGCTTTGTTAATGCCATGAAATAGAGAGGGAGTTGCTCCTGTTTTCTGCTGTGAGGGATGCCATTTGATTTGATGTGTCCAGTTCTGCACCCAAGAAAGTTATCCTTTGGGATGGTATCAGCCTTGACTTTTTTATATTGACTGTGTATCCCAGGGCTTGCAGTAGATGAATGACCTTTTTCAAATCTTTTGTTAATTTGTTTTTGTTGTCCGCTTGTAACAGGCAGTCGTCCAGGTAAGGGTAAATTTGAATTCCCTGAAGCCTGCAATGAGCAATTACTGATGCCAGGCATTTCGTGAATACTCTGGGCGCAGTAGATAAGCCAAAGGGCAATGCTGAGAATTGATAATGCTCTGATCCTGCAAGAAATCTGAGGTATCTTCTGCAATTTGGTCGTATGGGGCGTGCAGGTATGCCTCCTTGAGATCTAGAGTTACCAGCCAAGACTCCTTGCCCAGCATGGGAAGAAGCTGCTGTAGGGTCAGCATTTTGAATTTTGGAACAATGATGTATGTGTTTAGAGCAGACAGGTCGAGAATAGGTCTCCATTGGTTTTCTTTTCTTGGTACCAGGAAAAGTCTGGAGTAAAATCCTTGCCCTTGTTCCATGGAGAGTACCCTTTCTATAGCTCTCATCCTTAGTAAGTGGTGTATTTGTTGTAGAGCTTTGTCTTCTGATTTGGAGGTAGGTTTGGCATTCCTCTCTTCCTTGGTAGAGTATGGAAGTGAAACCTGTAACCTTGGTCTATTGTCTGTAAAATCCATTTGTCTCATGTGATGTGATGCCAGTTTACTGAAAATAAGGCTAGCTTTCCGCCTAAGGGTGCTTCTAGTTGTTCCCTGGTAGGCGGTCTCAGAGCCAAGTCACTGTGATTGTCCTGTGGAAGTGGTGGTGGCTGGATCTGTGGCAGTACTCGCTGGTTGTTCAGCTGCCACTGGCGTCCCCTGTAGGCACCTCTGGATTGACCCTGCCTCTTGGGCCTATTCCTGCCTCTCTGAGCTCTGGAGGTGTCTGGAAAGGACCAATTCTTGGAAGGCCAGTTCCTACTAAACCTTGGAGGCTGGACCTGTAAGAAATCCTTGACTGTCTGGACAGATTTTGCTTTCTCTTCCACCTTCTTCAGCACCTGCTTGCAGGGGAGCCAAACAAATTGAGCTTATCCATGGGAGCATCTAGGAGCTTTGATTTAACATGGTCTGGTAAGGACTGCTCTTTAACCATGCATGCCTTCTGATCACTGTACCAGTCATAGCTGATCTAAAGGAAGCCTCCAGTGCATCATAGCCCATTTTAAGAATGATTACTGACCTGCTGAATGTTATGTACCATTTCCTGAACAGATTTTTGTCTAATGGTTCAGACGAGGACAGTTTTTAGTTAACTGATCTAACATAAATTCCTGATACTGAATCATGTGGAATTGACAGTTTAAGGCCCTAGCTGAAAGAGTAGCAGAGTGTAAACTTTTACCCCATCTCTCTAAAGCCCTAGATTCCCTTTCAGAGGGAGGGGTTTTGGCAGAGGTAGCTGCTACAGCCTTGGGTCCCTGGGAGATAGTTTCAGGATCTGCAAAAGGAGCCTTATACAAATGATAATGTGTGTCGAACCCTGTAGTACCTGTCGGGCTTAGCGGGGGCGGAGGAAGAGAATCAGGAGCAGTACAAGCATCATTAAATGCATCATCCACAACAGTGAGTACTGGAGGAATGGCTAAAGGCCTATGCTGTGGCAAATGAAAAAAGGTCCTAAGCCTTTTCCTAGAGTCTGAAAAATCCTGGCCCTGCCATTGAAATTGTTCCCTCATAGCATGAAAGGGTTTTCCCCCAAAAAGAAAATTCCTCAGGCGGAGAGGCAGAAGGAATGGAGTCTTCTGCATCAGAGTCCTCATAAGGAAAAAAGGGGCCCCTCTGGAGGGTTGTATTATCTGAATCATCAGAGGAGTAATCTGAAGAAACTGGCTCAGGGGGCTCTGCTCTAGGCCTCTTCTCTGGAGGTGGGTGAGAGGCCCTGTCAGGGTGAGGTTGGGATCCCCGGATCAAAGAAATGAGATCCTCTGCTAGACTAAGCATTTGAGAACTAGAGCTAGGCCTGTGAGAGGGGGTCTTAGCAGCCACAGTTTTGGTAGATTTTACTGCTTTAGCCCTAGAAAAAGCCTTAATCGACATGGATGCAGGGGGCCTAGCAGCTCCACGTGCAGGAGTAGATATATCTAAAGGTATAGTATCAGATAAATCCTGTGAACCTGCAAGAGCAGGTGGGATTTCAGTAGCAGATTCAGCCATGCTGGATGAGGCCTCGGTAGGAGGCAAGCGTGCAAGGAAGAACCGTGACTCGGTTTCAGCGAAACCGAGACACTGCGTTGGCTTAACCGCGGTTTCGCCGAAACCGCGGACCGCGAGTGTCGGTCCTTTTCCTTGCGTTTTTTAGTAAATTGCGATCGGAGTTTCCGCGGCATATGTAAGCAAAAGCGAGCCGAAAAACTCCTCAGCAAATTCGACGCGCTAAGCGTCCGTCGGTTGAAAGAAGCACAGGCTAGACAAGCTGCTACGTCGTGGTCTGGGCCTAAACAAGGTAGGCAGTAAGAGTGGAAATCTTTATGAGGTATTTGTTTCCCACAAGTTAAACAGTTATTCACTTTTTCTGACATCGGCTGAGGCAAGAAAGAGTCCCCAACGGGTACTTAGCTTTTTAGAAGTCTTCGGTAGTAGTAATCTCTGGTTCTGACCGACCGGCACTTGCAACAGCTTCTGCTTCGGCCAGCGCAAGAAAGACTGAGGAAAATGGCGCGGCTGATGCCTTTATACCCGAGAACTGCAGCTATGACGCCGGGTGAAGTGCGACATCAGCCGAGGCCAGACCCAGACTTTGGAATCCGCCGACGAAGGGCTGCCTGAGCGCAGGACAACCCATTTGTAAGGACTGCAGATGCATCCTTGAAGGACATCATCCATTAGTTCCTATAAAAACACCTCATTCATCCTGGCAGTAATTTGAGAGAAGAAATGACCTCCCTAGGAGGTTGTGAAAACCACTTTTCCTCAGTATCAGAGTATTAGGTCAGAGAATCTGTAAGACAAAACCCTGTCTCTGTCAGACTTATCTCACTTGTCATCCTCAGGAATATTTTAACTGGCCTGCTTAGCAGGTACTGAAAACTCTGTACCAGGACTGACTAACAAAATTTCTTAGCTAAGATAAGCAAATAATCGTTATTCGCAGATACTGTATCTTCAGTTAAGCATTGTTCAACCTTTTGCTTTTTCTTAACATGCATTTTCTGTGACTGACTGGGAAGAAAATTTGTCAGTTGTTGTTGCCCCCCCACAAGACAAATCCTAAAACACCCCCTGGTAAAACTCTGTGTGCCAGTAAAGATGGTTCCCCATGCCCAGTTCGGACACTGGAACAGCCAAACAGGATGTGGCTGACCCCTAGTTTGTGATGGCTGAAAGGACTACACTAGAAAAACCAGAGAGGGGAGTGAGTGGTCTGTGGAACAAGTGGCCACTGCAGGTTCGCTAACAAAGCACTACACTAAAATCCTGTCAGAAACTACTTAGAAGTAAAAGTGGTCTGACAGAAATAAAAGGTGTTACCACAGACTTAACACAAGCCCTGTATGCCCTGTAAATGCACAAGCATTACACTAAAATGCCAGAAACCCCTCATAAGTAAAATTAATTTGACAGAATAAATGGCAAATAAGTCATCATGTTGTTGCCCTGCCCAAATGAAACACACTGCCCCAGACAAATTTTTTAAATAGAAGTTTTCATAAGCTGTACATTTCATAGGTGTATACTAGGCTAATGGCCCTGAGCCTTTACAAGCCTAGCCCATAGAAGTGTCCTGGCATCATGCCACCCGACTTTAGTTCCCAGTGCCTCTATCAAGTAGAGCCACTGCAGTGATCCCTGTGGTAAACTTTCTATTTCCCATCCACTCATCAAGATTTCTCTTGAAGATGGCCAGTGAGGTGATCTGCTTGACATGTATGGGAAATCTATTCCAGAGCATGGGTAGTCTCTGGGTTATGAAGCTGTCCCTCCAGCATGTTCTATTGATTGTGGTAATGAGGTTGAGGTCCCTGGAGCTTGTGGCACAGAGGGATTTGGATTTCATTAGATGTAGCATTTCTAACAGAGCTGGGTCAGACATGGCTTTGTAAGTCAAGCAGAGACTGCTTCTTAATAGACTATATGAGACAGAATAGCTGGGGGGTTTTTTTGAGTCTGTCCATGTAAAACGTGTTTAAGGCACAGGATCCTCTTTGTGAGGTACTTTTGTGGCCTTTCCAGCTGTTGCATGTGACTAGTGAGGTAAATTCCAAATGGGGAATTAAACTTCATGACTGGTCTAATGAGGGAAGAGTTGAGAGAGATGACGACCTCTTTGTTCCTGGATGCAAAACCCTTGGTAATGAGATGTGCTACACAGAAGGACTTTCTGACCACAGTGGCAATGTGGTGGTCAAAGGAGAGGTTGCTGTCAACAAATGTCCCCAGATCTCTTATAACGCCTTCAGTGTCTCCCATCGATGTGGTAATTAGTGGGAACTGAGTTTTGCCAAAGGGGATGACGACATTTTTTGGCATTAAGCTTAAGGCCATGGTTTCGACACCAGTCATTGGTCTCAGTGAGGCCTTTCTGTAGGATGTCTACATCACTTGGGAGTTAATAATTGCTCCCAGCTTGCAGTCGCTTGAACTTGGTCAGCCAGTCCCTCCGTGTTGGCCTGGACATCTGAGAAGTAGACACCAAACAGGAGATGAACCAGGACTAATCCCTGTGGGACTCCTCTCGTGACTGGTCGGCAGTCTAACTTCGAGTCCGTTACTTTCACACTGTGTGTTCTATCTGCAAACCAATTTGCAACCCACCTAATGATACAGGGATTGATGTCTAGTTTGTTGAGTTTATCAGTAATTCCCGAGTGAGGAATGGTATCAAAGGCCTTTGCCAGATTGAGGTAGGCTGTATGAACTGCCTTGCCCTCATCCACAGCTCTGGTGACTGACTTAAAGAAGTCAACCAGATTGAGCAGACATGATCTACCTTTCACAAAACCAAACTGCATTGGATCTAGAGTTTGGAGCTTCCCTATATCCTTGTTAATCAGGACCATGCCGATGCACTCCATAGCCTTACATATCAGATTAGTCAGGCTAATGGAGCGATAATTCCCAGGGTCTGTAGTTGCTCCCACTTTATGGAGAGGGATGACTGTAGCAGCGTGATTTGGTAGGGACAAAGCCTGAGGTGAGGCTGTGACTAAACAGGGCACACAGATGTAGTGCCAGTTCACTTTGTAGTTCATGTAGAACACATCCAGGGATATTTGTCAGGTGCCATGGATGCTGTATTATTGGTCTTGGAGAATGCAGCTTTAACCTGTGCTGGAGTAATGTTGGGTGCCTGGCATTCCTCCGATATTTTGACAGATCCTTTGGGATAAAGTTGGCACTGAATCTGTGGCCAGTATGTTGGCAATATCTGTTGGCTCAGTATAGGAATTACCACTGTGCAGTAACTCAGAGCAAACCTAGTGAGATTCTCTTTTATGCTGAAGTTTAT
>NW_025056107.1:0-7975 GCF_019279795.1 Protopterus annectens | reverse complement strand
TTCTGTCATACAATCCACCAATATCAATCAAGATGCAGAATCTCTGCAGAAGTAAAGTCATCTGAATAATTCCACATTAGAGATCTGAAACCAATGAAGAGGTTGTTGCTAGAAAAAAAACTTTATATTTCAGTGTTTCATTTACAAATTCAGTGCCTGTTGCACTTGAAGAATAAACTGCCTAGGTTACAAATGGTACGCTGGTATATTGCAACAGGGAATGAGTGGCAAGCTGAAAAACAGGTTCATAGTTATTAGGTGTCTCATCCAAAGGAGGACATACATACTAAGGACTGCAGTACTATACCCCCTTAAAATACAAATGTCCATGCTGTAGGACTAGAACCTACAGCCCTTTGCATCAAGATGCAAGTATGCTACCTGCTGTGCTAACACTGCTTTAAAATTCTATACCACAATAATGATACCATTTGCTAAACAAAACAGCTGTACATTTTAAGCAGACTTAGCATGAGCAGCAGTAACCTTTGCTTCCCTTGAAGCTCACAATTCCTTGAAAATGCACTTGAAAATAAATTCCACCTGCTGGTTCTAACTAGGGCATTTCTCTATCTCTGACACACACACACACACACACACACACACACACACACACACACACACACACACACACACACACACACACACACACAGAAAGTTGCTAGAATAACAGGATTTGTGTTAGAATATATTTTCTGAAGGATATCAAGTCTGAAACTCAAATGCATGTCATTTATTTAGTAACTTTAATCCTTGGCTCATCCCAGTGATTTGTCAAAAACAGAATTTTTATGAGGAACAGACCAAAAATATAATGCAAAAAAAAACCAAAAAACTTTATTCAACTGCTTATACACTATATGTGTTTCCTCCTACTACTCTATTACTTCATCTTTTTTCTTCTGCTACTTGCTGCTACATGTTCTCTAAAGTGTTCAATTATATATTTTCTGCATTTATTACTGCGTGTTTATAGCCTGTTGAAATTGTAAGTGTTATTCTAAGCCTCTTAGTTTTGGTTTAGCTTTAGGCCTACCCCTTAGGTCTCCCTGGCCTTTCTCCCTCAGATTCTGACAAATACGGATGGACAATTTCCTATGGTTTCTCCTGCTAACCTGGTTGGTATGGGCATCCTGAGACAGTGTAGCAACTGCCTCATGTATATGGACAACCATCTTCTGCTACCACCTAAGGACACAATTTATGAGAGATGTTATTACATTAAGAACCTAGAGTGTATGTTCTCTCCCTCACAAGCCAGTATATCTGGCACTGAGAAGGTTGCCAGTACAATCAGCACACCTCAAACACCACCCACAACTACATAACACACACCAACATATGCAAAGGTTCTCAACATAAAGAAACCCAAACAAAGGAGACATCAGAGGCAAAAACACACCAACTCCACAACCCTCCACACCAAATACCATGCATAGTCCACACACTTGTGTCTCGCAACCACTAAGGCCTAACCATAAACCCAACATATTAGTCATATGAGACTCCATTGTGAAACACACAGATGTGCCTCTCACCAGGCTGGATAAGGAGAAAGTCACGGTTAGTTGTTTGTCAGGTGTCAGAATCTGCCATATCACACATGCACTCATGCCTCTCAACAAGTACTGTTATGACTCTATCATAGTCCATGTTGGCGTGAACGACTTGAGATGTACCATCCTAGACTATTTGAAGAGAGACATGATTGAGCTCACTGAATATGTGTCCCAGGCAGGTATGACCCTAGCCTTAAGCAGCATTCTACCGTCACCCAGAATGATGCCTCGATACAAACAGAAAATTATTGATTTTAACAATTGGCTTAGTTTCTGGTGTCATTCCAGGGGGATCCAGTACCTGTCAGCCTGGGAAGATATGATCGACAGACCACAATGCTTTGCTAGAGATGGCCTGCATCTGTCCCACTTGGGCTTCAGGCTTCTAGCAAAGACCCTTGTCTCCCCTATAGTGCCTTTTTTAGGAAAAGTCATGAGGTTGATGTTAGCAACATAAAACATTTCAACAAAATGCAAATTAAAGGTCATGCTGCTAAACGCTAGGAGTCTAAACATGAAACTGCACTTCTTGCAAGCATTCTTAACCCTGGAAGATGCTGACATCTGCGCAGTCACAGAAACCTGATTCAAAGCTGTGAAGAGCACCCCAGCCTTACCTGGTTTCTCAACCTATCATACATTCAGACCCCAAACTGTGGGCAGCAAACCAAAGGAAGTGGAGTTTCAATATATATTATGTATATATATATATATATATATATATATATATATATATATATATATATATATATATAAATATATATATATATATATATATATATATATATATATATATATATATATATATTTATTAAGTATGACACACAGGAAACACTCCAGGTGCAGTTAACCATTGCCAAGACCCCTATTAAAATCATAGCTAGCTACAAGTCCCCAAATTTGACTCAAGATGCCCACTCCACCTATCTACACCGCTTCAAATCTATCATGATTCAACCTTTTACCCTGACTTTGGGTGACTTTAACTACCCAACCATAGATTGGAAAATTACCCATGCCAGAACACAAATGCCCAGAGATTCCTCGATTTTATCTATGCAAATTCTTTGGAACAGCTAGTCAATACCCCAATAAGAGGTGATAATACCTTGGACTTGGTATTAACCAACATGAGTAACCACTGCAGCACCCCCTGCAGTATCATCCTCCCTGGCAAGATCCAACCATAAAGCAGTAACTTTCGAAGTCACCATCTCCCCTGACCCCCTCTAGCTAGGGTCAAACAAAAAAAACTTCTCCAAAGCTGATTACAATCTCCTGAGGAATGGTATAAACAGCTTCCCAGCCTCCTTACCCTCTGTAGGAACTGGCACCAATATCCAAATCTACACCAAAGTACTATACGAGCATTTATATAGATGCATGGAATCAGGAATACCAAACAGCACAAAATCATCCTCCGCAAGGAAGAGTAAACCTGTCTGGTGGACATCTGCAATAAAGTATATAACAAAAGGAAAAAATTGCAGTCTAGGACCAAGAAGGAGCAGATGCCCATTTGGAAGCAATCTCTCCTTAGCCTGAACAAGCAAATACGAGCACTAGTGAAATCCTGTAAAGCCAACTTAGACTCCAAATTGGCCACATCTACTAGAGACAATCATAAGGCCTTCTTCACATATGTCCGCAATCTCAAAGGAAGCACCCTGATCTGTTCATAACTGGTGGTCAAGGACACCACATACACAAATGCTGTAGATATAGACAACCTACTGGCTGACAGATTCAGTAAAAACTTCACCCCTCTGCCCCCATCAGTAAATCAGGACATCCTCAGTACCTGCTACCACCCCTTTTCTCTAGGGGGACAGGTCCTCACTGCCCTCTCAAAGGCAAAAAATACAGCCTCCATGGGACCTGAAAACATCCCTGGCTGCATCCTACATGAACTCAGGCATGAACTTGCAGCACCATTAGGCACCCTATTCAACCAAAGCCTGAGTACCAGCTTTGTCCCAGCTGAGTGGAGGACTGCCAATGTTATCCCTTTACACAAAGGTGGAGTGTCCACCGATCCGGGAAATTATAGCCCCAACAGCCTAACTAGCCTGATCTGTAAGACCATGGAATGGATTATCATGGACCTCATTAACAGGGACATTGCCGACCTCCAAACACTCGACCCCACACAGTTTGGCATTGTCAAGGGGAGGTCATGTCTGTTAAATCTGGTTGACTTTGAGACAGTCACCAAATCATTGGACAAGAGGAAGATGGTGCACACCACCTACCTTGACCTGGCCAAAGCCTTTGACACTATTTCCCACTCAAGTATAATAGATAAAGTCTCTCAACTAGGCATCATTCCATATGTTACCAGATGGGTAGTAAACTGGCTCACTGATAGAACCCACCTAATCAAAATAGGGGATGCCACCTCAAGCAGTAGACCCGAAATGAGCAGCTTACCCCAGGGGATTGGTCTTGGGGCTTCTGTTATTTGGGATATACTTTTCTGAGATGCAGGCCAAAACCAGTGGACTGTGGCTGACCAAGTTTGCTGATGACTGCAAGCTGGGAGTGGTTGTCAATTCCCCAAGTGATGTGGACGTCCTCCAAGAGGGTCTCACACAAACAAATGACTGGTGCCAGAAACATGGCCTCAAGCTGAATGCCAAAAAATGCATCATCATCCCCTTTGGGGAAAGTGACATCACCACATATTATCACATTAAAAACAACGTACTATGAATGCAGTCAGTCATGAGGGATTTGGGCACCCAGGTTGATAGAAACCTAACTTTTGATCACCATGTTGCTTCCGATGTATAGAAAGCTTTCTACATGGCCCACCTCATAAGTAAAAGTATCTCATCCAGGGACAAGGAGGTCATAACATCCCTGTATTATTTTCTTATAAGGCCAATTACTGAGTATAATGCCCCCTTTGGCATGTACTTTACAAACCACATGCAGCAGCTGGAGAGACCACACAGAGGTTCCTCAACAGGAGAATCCAGGGCCTCAACACAGATAGGCTAAAAGCCCTGTCCCTCTACTCAGTTTCATACAGACTCCTCAGATGTGACCTCTGTCTGACATACAAAGCAATCTCAGACCCTGCCTTGATGGGACTGCTGCATATCTGCAAGTCAAGCTCCACCCGAGTAACACGCATGCGTGACCTCAACCTGGTCTGTGACATCAATACGACTTGGTGGTGGGACAGATTTGTATCCCATAGACTCCCCCATCTGTGGAATAGACTCCCTCTCCACATCAAACAGAGTACCTCATTATCCCTTTATAAGTGCAACCTGGATAACTAGATGGGAAACAGAAAATGCATCCCTGGGATTTTACCTGTGTCTCTGCTGGACAGGGGCTTTGGGTGCTGACTTGGCTAAACTCTTGGCTGGGCTTATAAGGGCCTCAGGGCCAATAGCCTAGTAACTTCCTATGATCCTATAATATTATCCACCCAAGTGAGTGATGCCTGGCATACAACTGTGCAAGGACCCTACCCTATCCCCATCTTGGTATTTTCCATCCCTTATGTGTCTTTCTACATTCCTTTTAAATTTTCCAGCCTTGACCACTATCACTTGTCCATCCCCTGTACATCCCCTATATATCTGTGCTTATCTGCTGTCCTCCCTACCTTTTGTTTTTTCCACTGCAATTGTCTGTATTTCTGTCTAGGTCTGTTTACATTGGTCTACCTGGCCCTGCTGTCTGCTCTTCTTTCTCTGTTTCATCTGATACACTTATTTCCTATATATGAAAAAGGGCTCTTTCTAAGAATGAATGCATGAATGCATGTATACATACATAATTAATGAATCATCCTTCTTTCCCCAATCCCCTTTCATGCCTTATGGTAATCCTTGCGTCTGTCCCTGCTTTCTGTTCTCCCTTTTATTACTTTCCTATCTATCCCATTTCTTCTCCATTTATAAGATGAGCAGGATCGACTTTTTGCTGTACACGCTTGCAGTGTCGTACCTGATAGCTGCTACGCTGCCCTTCTTGTACCAGATGAGGATGAGATGCATCTATATTGTGCTACAATGCACCTGTTAGTGTGCATTAATTTAGCCACATTAGCCTGCCTTCCTTGTGTCATATATCATATCTGTCATATATCTGTTGTAAAGCTGATCAGATTCCAAGCAGCCAAGTACCATTCCTCACATTAACATAACACGTCTTTTTAATTATGAAGTCTTTTACTTAGACTTACAAAGCTGTTCAGCGTCTAACACATATGATTATTTATGTGGCTGTTTATTTATTTGCTTACTGACATTTGGTGACCGGGAAGGTCCGACTGGGTCAGGAACCCATTTTCAGTGGAGACCCTAGAAGAAAAGCTCCAAAACCAATGCTGACATAAAGGATTTAACAGTTATATCTAAATATTATGTAGGCTCTAATAAAAATTAAAACGTTAGCAGTATTTTACAGTTAACATAAGCATACATATATCTGTAGACAGAATACAATTTGTCATGCAGATTGATAGCAATTAATAGCAAATTATAGAAGTTCAGTCTAAAATTCTAGTTTTGAGATGAGCATTACTGGCAGAGCAGGTTTAATTCTTCAAAAGGCATAAAATATATTAGTTTTACTTTGAGTGTATAAGGGTAGAAATTAAGTATTGATGAAAGTAAGACACAGGGAAGAGTTTATACCATGAACCCATAGAAAATTAGCGCTACTCCGCCATGCAGCACTTGTCTATGGATTCCTGCCCTGGTCTTGGGTTTTATAATTGGCTTCTGTTTTTAGGCGTTCTTTTACAGTGACTAGCTTCTAGTTTTATATGTTCTTTTACAAGGACTGAAATGCCACCACCTATCCCACTGTCTCTGCAACAACGAAAGGAGGAATATTCTGAAATTTTTATACAAATTCTGGATATGTAAATCAAATTTCAGTAATGGCACAGATATTAATACTCTCCATGTAGAAGGAAGCTTCTATATCACAGTTTTCATTTATTTGTTAAGCAAGTAAACCCATTGGACTCAAGGGCCCCTTTTCACAGGCAACTCCAGAGCACTGTCCGGGTAAGTGATTTGCTCAGAATCACATAACAGGCAAATGGAGGGTGCTAGAATCAAACCTTCTTGTACAACAAGAATTTTTTGAGGAGAATTCTGGCATTTAGCAGTTACTGCATCTCTGATCTTTATCTTGCATATTTTTTTTTTTTGAAATTTGAAAAGGACAGAAAAAGGAACTGGGGGAGAGGAAATTTGCTGCTCATTTCCTGTACTCCCTTGAGAGAGAGGGAAAGAGACTGAGAAGCGAAGCCTATCTGGTGCACATCTCTAGCCAGGCTAACAGGCACTGAATCTCCTGTTTGTAAAATTATACACACACACACACACACACACACACACACACACACACACACACACACACACGCAAATGCAAACACACAACTTTGTGGAATCCCTCTCTACTACTTAAACGGCACTACCTCCTACCTTTGTGGAATCCCTCTCTGCTCCTGAAACAGCTTGCTTGCATCAATTTTAACGGCAATACCCTGTTCCTGGACACAACACTGCTCTGCTCTGCTGGGGCCCATCTAGAATTCAAATTTCACATGCGAATGTGGAAGATAAAGACGTAAACCATCCGCAAGTATGGAAAACATGAAAACAGGCCGCAAGCACCTCTGTTTGTACGACTGGACGCAAAGGGAGTTCTTAAAGAAGAACGCCCTTACATTTTTTTTTTAAATTAGAAGTAAATTAATCTCCTGGCCAGCCGATTCCAGGGGGGTGCAAGTGCACCCCCTTGCACCTGCCTGCGGGCACCCTTGCCCCAAACTAGTTTTATTATTACAGAAACAAAACCTGTAAGAAGACAATATTCAGTGAAAGTTTTGTAGAATTGTATTTCATAGAGTCATAACTTTCTGTAACAATTAAAGTTACAAAGTACTGCTTGTTCTAAAATTGTAGGATATTTGCCATTTTTCTCATCTTTAGCAAGACATAACTGTCCAAACTGGACCTGTCTTGCAAAAAAAAAAAAAAAAAAAAGACAGGTGGTAACACTGACTGAAAGACCAAAACAACTCGCAGTTTCTAGAACTTTGTATCTCTGAAGAGAATCTTAAGCAAAACAACAGGGGTTCCCAGCTCCTTTTATACATACACATATTTGCCTTGAGAATCAATGCATTTCTTTTCTTGTTAGCCCTTATATAAGACTTGTGATGGTAGCCGCCTTCTTACAAAATTAGCCTGCCCCCACCTCATCATTAGCCTTTCCTAGCCCTTACCTGAGGGGCAGGAGCAGAGTAAGGACATTCATCTGAGGGAGGACTAAGGAATGGGCATTGATCTTCATTACTGCTGAGTTAAAGTCTGCATGGAGGGAATGAGGCAGGCAACAGCTTAGGTCTGTGTAAGGTACTGAGCTGAATAGGTATG
>NW_025056106.1:0-7955 GCF_019279795.1 Protopterus annectens | reverse complement strand
TTCACAGAAGGTATGACTATACACATTTGTTGGCATTTAACTTCAAGCCATGGCTCTGGCACCAATATATAAGTTTCCGGTCCCCGCTTCCTGAAGAGGGAGATCCCGTGTCCACAATGCACCCTCCACTATAGGCGCCCAGTTTGCAATCATCTTGCAAACCTTGTCAATGAAGTCTCCTCCCATGTTGGCCCTGTATGCCTCCTGAGAGTTAATGCCGGAACAATAGTGGGCCCAGAGACCGAGCCACTGTGGGACAGCACCACATGACCAGCTTGGAGTCGACATAGCACCAGCCACCCCTAACCCTGTGGGTCCTGTCCTTATAGCCAGTTGCAACCCATCTTGTGACATATGGGTGTACATTTAAGTTAGTATGTTTTCCACAATACCTGAGTGGAATGGTGGTGTGTCGAGAAAGCCTTTGCAAGGTCAAGGTAAGGCTGTGGACTGCCTTTCCCTCATCAATGGTGGCCTTGGTGACTGTTGTGAAGAAGTTGACCAACTTCAAAAGGCATGATCTGCCCTTGACAAAGCCAAACTGGGATGGGTCCAATGTGTGCATGTCCCCTATATCTTTGTTTATGAACTTTCCATTATGATCCTCTCATACCTTGTGACAGACCTAGACTTGTTAAGCATGGGTGGTAATTACCAGGGTCGTGGGGGCACTGCCTTTGTGCAGATGTTGCTGAACTGGACCCTAACCATGTTGTTGTGCTCACTGTAATAATGCCAAAGCAGTGATAGGACTAAAGCCCAGGATACTGTCCACCACAGTGAAAGTACTGAACCACTACACTATACAGTACTACAGTGTTAGGTCATTATGAACAGATGTTGACAATTGTATGAAAAGTATCCCATGCAAAACCTGCAGGCACAGTATAATCCCTGTTGTGTTCACACAAAAAGCATTTGGACAGTAACTACACAACATGACACAGAACACACAACCATAAACAGGAGATATTTATTTATTTATTATTTATTTTATTTTACATTTGTTAACCGGGCTGGTCTAGCTGGATACATAAATCTTTTTCAGTAGAGGCCCGAGGAGAAAAGCTCCAATACACAATAGAAGTACATAATTAAATTGCAAGATTCAAAGTATTGTTACAACAAGAGAATATAGCTTACATATGCAGGAATGAAAATTTACATAGATGTTATATAAGACAAAAGGACAGACAGGAAATTATACACAAAACATTGATTTCGTTACAGATATTGGAAAATAGACTGAAATCAGAGATTTTCCTTATTACTAAAAGGAAAGAGAAATTTTAGAGATCTGCAATTAGGGAAATGGGCTAGGGAAGTGGAACTAGAAGTTATGAGATATGTAGTTAGTCAGGTTCACGACATGGGCATGTCCATTGTGTGGAGAGATATTCTTTAAGGTTAGCTTTGAAATGATTGGCGAAGTAGTAAGTCTAAGGTTGTTTGGCAGGGAGTTCCACCTTGCCAATGGAATGAGGCGTAAAGGGGCATCCCCACCTGAGTTTTTGCTTTAATGGTTAGGATCTGGATGCTGTTTGATGATCGGAGACTATTGAGGTTAGTATATGGGTGGGAATTTTGCACAGTGAGGGAGTTCTATCAGGATGGTTGATTATTTTATAAACTTGGCGAGTTGGCTAAGTTTGAGGAGATTTGGCAGTTCCAACCAGCCAAGTCTTCAGATTAAAGGCAATGATGGGTTCAATAAGGGAACCTGTAATAAATCTGGCAAATGTGGTTATAGGCAAGAGAGCATGTTAAGTTCACGTTTATTGAGAAAGAGAGGATCGAAGCATAGAGGAGGAAGAGGAGATGGGTGCGAGCAATAGTTAATTTGGTAGTGGAGTTAGGAAGTTTTAATTCTGTACATAGATCCTAGTTTTTGTTAACAGACTTAACTGTTTGGGTAATGTGTATGTCAAATTTGAGCTTTATGATCAGTAGTGACACCTAGCAGTTTGGTACTGGTGACAGGGGTTATGAGGGTCCCATTATTGGATTTAATATGAAAGGTTATGTTGTTAGTGTTTGGGAGTTCTTTACCTAGAGGTGAGAAGGCGTTGGAAGAAAAGTAATAGTTTGGTTTTAGCTGGGTTAAGTAGAAGTTTAAGTCAGTGAAACAAACGCATTTTCAACTAGTGAAAAACAATGTTGTGTGGTCATTTGGAGATTCGAGAGGAGGCGATGGAGCAGATTAAAGGTGGAGTCGTCGGCATATTGTATGCAGGTGGATTTAGGGATGACTGATTGAAGGTCATTTATGAAGATGGAAAACAGAAGTGGGCCCAGTATCGAGCCCTGAGGAACGCTATGGTATTTGGGAGCAGTCTGATATTCTGTTTTGCCATGGGACAGCTTGTTGCCTACCAGTGAGGTGGGCCTTGAACCAGTTTAGTGCTGGGTGTCCAGGCAGTAGGGTTTCAAGGATGTTGAGAAGGAATTGATGATTGACCATATCGAATGCTTTTGATAGGTGGGGTCCAGAAATAGGGCAGATGATATGAGTTTGCTATTGCGATTGTTGTTGATTAGTCCAATAAAGGAAAGGAGGGCAGTAGTTGTACTATGGTGCGGGCGAAAACCATGCTGGGCATTGGACAAGAGATTATTAGAGGTCAGATAGTGAAGAAGTTGTTTGTGGATGCATCTTTCCATGATTTTCCCTATCGAAGGGGACAGAATGGCTATTGGTCTATAATTTGACATTTCCAGGAGGTACCTCCTTTGTGAAGTGGAATGATATAGGAAGTCTTCCAAATGGAGGAATGTTCATCTCAGTTATAGTTCTATTTATTAGGATTGTTATGGGGTAGGCTATTTCATCAGATGCAATTTGTAAGAATTCCATGGGAAGGTGGTCCTCAACCGCTAGGAGTAGTTGGTTTGAGTTTTTTAGGAGGGGCGTATAGGAGGAAGAGACTGGCTTTAAATTAAAGGGGTAGGGTTGTCACGTTGCAGTTTAGCAGCAGGTGGGGGAAGTGGAGGTAAGGTGACAGCTAGGGTTTGGATAGTCTCCAGTGAAGAAGGAGTTAAAGGTGTTGGCTACTTCTTCTTGGCCTTCTCTAAGAGTTTCTCAGTTGGGGTGAAATTGAGTAGTTTTGCCTGGGTGCAGAAGGTTGTTAAAGCCTGCCCAGAATTTCTTTGGGTTGTTCTGGTGTTTTGCTGGAGGCTGCAGAAATATTGTTTTTGTCTTGGGTTATGGCAGTTTTCGTGGCATTTCTTAGTTGTTGAAATTTACAACGGTCTTGGGGGTTTTGTGGCTCTCCATTTGTCCCAGGCTAGGTCACAGTTTGATTTTGGATTTAGTATCAGTAGTGAGCCAAGGTGCTATACGAGTTTTGGTTCTAATTTGTCTATGTGGAGCATGTGAGTCAAGTATTTTAAGGAGCGTGTCATTGAAGTGGGACACACTCTTCTAGTGGAAGAGTCTTAATATGGTCCAGTTGCAGGATTTCAGATCAGCAAGAAATAATTGAGGGACGAATTTTTTTTTTTTTGTTTCTGATTAATCTATATAGTGTTAGAAGTTGGGCATTTATGTTTAATGATATAAGTTATTAGGTGATCGCTGAGGTCACAAGGAAGGGTACCAGTGGTGTAGTTATTAGAGTCTCTATTAGTAAGGATCCAGTCAATTATACTTTCTTTTTGAAGTGAGTTGCCTATTCTGGTTGGGGATAGGATATTTTGGGAGAAACCATGTAGGTTAATAGGTTGTGGAGTTGTATGGGTAGAAAAGAGAGACCAGTCAATGTTGACGTCCCCAAGAACTATGGTTTCTTGTGGGTAGTTGATGGCTAGCCAGCTCAGGGATTGCTCCAGGTTTTCTGTGTTCTTCCCTGGTGGGATATAGGTTACAATAAGGTTGATGCGTTTTTGAGTGTTTAGGCAGATCTGTAGGGCTATAATTTCTAGGTTTGAGTTCATGGGAGGTTGTACTTGGTTCTTAAGGATGTTTAGTTTATTTTTAAACATAATAGCTATTCCTCCACCTTTTTTCTTTGCACGATCAGCCCTGAGAATATTGTACCCGGGTGGGATTTGTTGCAGTTCACAGCCATCCTCAAATGTGATGGGCTGCAGAGTTCAACATATGGAAAGCTCACACTGGGCATGCTCACACACTTTGATAAATGAGACATCTTTCACACAACATGCCATGTGAAGGCTGAACTGGGCATGCTCACACACTTAGTCCAAATATCAGTTTAGCATTCTGCCACATATATCTGGTATATGTATGTGTTATTCCAGTAACCAACAACATTATAGCAATCTGACCAGTGCTCACACTTAAATGACTACAGAGACATACATGATATAGTGGATTTCCCCCATATGCAAACATCGTCCACAGATACACAAGTTGTTCATACAAACAGGAAATGTTATGGCAATAAAGACCTGCAAACACTGCTATCAGCACCAAATAATGTGCATCTGACAGTTAAACATATGGGTGTAGAGGTCAACACTAGGCTGTTTGCCCTAGGGAATGACAGCTTATCCAGAGTGTGTGTGTGGGTGATTGTGGTTGGTCTGTGTGCAACTCTGTGTGAGGGAAATGTTCCTTGTAGCAACTGGGAAAACACACCACAGGATGCTCATTCCCCTTTCTAAACACTGATGATGTCAGCACCCTATAAGTATATCAGGAGAAAAAACATCTCCCAGTAATCTGAATAGCATGCTCTTCTAATGCGTCTGTCTCTAGTGTCATAACATAGTTAGGTAGGGGTTTGAATCCGGCAAGTGTGTGTGAGAGGGGGTTAGTGTGTATGAAAGGAACATCCCTTTTGGCAACTGTGAAAACACACCACAGGATGCACATTCCCCTTTCTAAACACTGATGATGTCAGCACCCTATAAGTATATCAGGGGAAAAGAACTCTCCCAGTAATGTGAATAGTGTGCTCTGCTAATGCATCTGTCTCTAATGTCACAACGTAGTTAGGTAGGGGTTTGAATCTAGAAAGTGTGTGATGGGGGGTTAGTGTGTGTGTAAGTGTGTATAAAAGAAATGTCCCTTTTGGCAACTGTGTAAACACACCACAGGATGCACATTCCCCTTTCTAAACACTGATGATGTATGTCAGCACCCTATAAGTATATAGGTTCATAGGTTCATAGGTTCATACTAGGCTATCTGCCCAAGGGCATTTATAAGCCTAGCCCATAGTTATGTGGCTTTCGCCACCCCTTTAGTTTGAATAAAAACTATGCCTATCATTTTGCTGTGCCTCTGTCAAGCAGTGACACTGAAGTAATCCCTGGGGTATATCTGCAATCTCCCATCCATTGGTCAAGATTCCTCTTGAACAAGGCCAGAGAGGTGCACTGCCTCACATGTACCGGGATTTTGTTCCACAGCTTAGGGAGTCTCTGGGTGATGAATCTGTCCCTCCAGCACATTCTATTTATAACCGTGTCAGGGTTTAAGTCTCCCGCCCTTGTGGTTCTGAGGGATCTAGATTTTTTGAGGTGAAGCATATTCATCAAATCTGGGTTTGACATGGCCTTATATGTCAGGCACAGGTCACCTCTGAGCAAGCGGTATGAGACTGAATAGAGCTGGAGTTCTTTCAGTCGGGCAGCATAAGACATATTTTTGAGACCCTTTGTCCATTTAGTGAGGAAGTTTAAGGGCCTTTCAAGCTGCAGCAGGTGTCTGGTCAGATACATTCGAGGCACGGGCATTGTACTCAATCATAGGTCTAATGGTGATGAGTACAGGGGATGACCTCCCTTGATCTAGATGTGAATCCCTTCCATGATCAGGTGGGCGATATAGAAGGTTTTCCTAACTACTTTAGCAAATATGGTGTCAAGCGAAGGCTACTGTCAACCTGGGTCCCCAGATCCTGATGACTTTTCTGTGCTCAGTGGATTGCCACCTATATGGTAGCTAGGGTAACCTTATTTTTCCCGGGTATGACTATGCATTTTGGCGTTAACTGGGCCATGGCTCTGGCACCAGTTATCCGTTTCTGTGAGGCCCTTCTGGAGATATCTGTGTCAGATGTGTTTCGACTATGGCCCAGTTTGTAGTCATCTGCAAACTTTGTCAGCCATAACCCTCCTGTGTTTGCTTGTACTTCAGAAAAGTAGATGCCGAACAAGAGTGGACCCAGGACTGAGCCCTGTGGGACACCACTTGTGACAGGCTTTGAGTCTGACATGGCTCCAGCAACTCTGACCCTGTGGGTTCTGTCACTTAGCCAGTTTGCAACCATCTTGTGATGTATGGGTTTACATTCAAGCTGATGAGTTTTTTGATGATACCTGGGTGGGGTATTGTGTCGAAGGCCTTTGCCAGGTGGGGGTAGGCTGTAGGGACTGCTTTCCCCTCATCAATGGCCTAGGTGGCTGTCTCGAAAAAGTCAACTAAGTTTAAGAGGCAGGATCTGCCTTTGATAAAGCCAAACTGGGTTGGATCCAAAGTCTGCAAGTTCCTATGTCTTTGTTATGAGTTCCATTATGATCCTCTCCATGGCTTTGCAGATAAGGCTTGTCAAGCTAATGGGCGGTAATTTCCAGGGTCTGTGGAGCTGCACACCACTTATGAAGTGGGACCACAGTGGCCGTCGCCTCCTTGGAGTCGCTTATCCTGAGGTGAGGCTAAGATTAAACAGCTGTCCTAACTGTGGGTTTAATTCCTCATTGAGTTCATGAAGCACACAGCCGGGGACACCATCCAGTCCCATGGATGCTGTGTTTTTTGCCTTAGTGAGGGCAGTTCTCACCTGGGCGTTGGAGATGTTTGGGGGGCTACAATCCTCTGGAATAGATATCTCTCCTTTTGGGGGGGAGGGGGAGGAGAAAAGACATCTCCCAGTAATCTGAATAGTGTGCTCCGCTAATGCATCCATCTCGAGTGTCATAATATAGTTATGTAGGGGTTTGAATCCAGCAAGTGGCAAGTGTGTGTGACGGGGGGTTAGTGTGTGCGTATGAAAGGAACACCCCTTTTGGCAACTGTGAAAACACACCACAGGATGCACATTCCCCTTTCTAAACACTGATGATGTCAGCACCCTATAAGTATATCAGGGGAAAAAAAATCTCCCAGTAATGCGAATAACGTGCTCCGCTAATGCGTCTGTCTTTAGTGTCATAACATAGTTAGGTAGGGGTTAGAATCCAGCAAGTGTGTGTGTGTGACTGGAGGTTGAGTGTGTGTGTAAGTGTGTGTATGAAAGGAACATCCTTTATGGCAACTGTTGAAAACTTACACCACAGGATGCATTATCCCCTTTCTAAACACCATTTGATGATGTCAGCACCCTATAAGTATATCAGGAGAAAACAACATCTCCCCGGTAATCCGAATAACGTGCTCTGCTAATGTGTCCATCTCTAGTGTCATAACATAGTTGGAGTGCCGGGGTTTGAATCAACAGCAAGTGTGTGTGATGGGGGTTAGTGAGTGTGTGTATGAAAGGAACACCCCTTTTGGCAACTTGTGAAAACACACCACCAGGATGCACATTTACTTTCTAAACTTGCCTGATGATGTCAGCACCCTATAAGTATATCAGGGGAAAAGAACTCTCTCCCAGTAATGGTGAATAGTGTGCTCTCTTAACACAAAATGCATCTGTCTCTAAATGTCTGGCAACGTAGTTAGGTAGGGGTTTGAATCCAGCAGTGTGTGTGTGCAGGAAAGGGGATTGGTGTAGTATAAAAGAAACATCACTTGTGGCAACTGGGAAGACACACTACAGGATGCACGCTTTGCCTAAACAATATCACAATTATTTATGGCTTCTGATGCCAGACATACGTCACGTGGTGTTTTGCTCACACAGAATGCCCATATTAATGTCTTGCGGGTTGTTCCCACAATAATGCATGACATTGATTAAACCAGTTATCGGCAATGCACACATGATGTATGTGTTAATCGCCCCAAATACATATGTAAATGTGACCTTCAATAGTTACCATGT
>NW_025056105.1:0-8224 GCF_019279795.1 Protopterus annectens | reverse complement strand
CACATTGTTTTTGCAAAAGGAGTTTTTGTTAGCTTTAAACCATGGCTGGCACCAGTTATCTGTCTCTGAGACCTTTTGAAGGATGTTTGTGTCAGCTGGAGAGTTGATTATGGCACCCAGTTTGCAGTTCTGCAAACTTGGTGAGCCATAGTCCTCCCACGTTGCCTGTACCTCAGAAAAGTATATACCGAACAAGAGTGGTCCCAGGACAGAACCCTGTGGGATGCCACTTGTGACCGGTTTCGAGTCTGACATGGCTCCAGCAACTCTCACTCTGTGGGTTCTGTCTTTGAGCCAGTTTGCACCCATCTTGTGACATAGGGGTTTATATTTAAGCTGGATAGCTTATCTATGATGCCCGAGTGGGGTATTGTGTCAAATGCCTTTGCAAGGTCCAGATAGGCTGTGTGGACTACCTTCCCTTCATCTATGGCTTTGGTGACTGTTTCAAAGAAGTCAACCAGGTTCAAAAGGCAGGATCTGCCCTTGACAAAGCCGAACTGGGTAGGATCTAGTGTCTGTAGGTCCCCAATGTCTTTGTTTATGAGCTCCATGATGATCCTCTCCATAGCCTTGCAGACTAAGCTAGTCAGGCTTATGGGGCGATAGTTTCCAGGGTCCGAGAGGCTCCACCTTTGTGGAGTGGGACCACTGTTGCTGTACGCCATTCTGTGGGCACATATCCTGTAGTGAGGCTGAGATTGTATAGCTGTTTTATTTGAGGGATTAGTTCCTCTTGGAGTTCATGTAGGACAACCTGGGATGCCATCTGGTCCCATGGAAGCAGTGTTTTTGCTTTGGAGAGGGCAGCCTTCACCTGAGCATCAGAGATGTTTGGGAGGCAGCCCTCTGCCGGGATAGATACTTGCTCTTTTGGGGAGGGTGGAGAAGTTTGCACTGAACCTGTCTGCCAGGATATTGGCGATGTCTGTGGGTTCAGTGTATTTTTGTCATTTAGAATCAACTCAGAACAAGTCTGGGAGTTGCATCCCAGGTTTCTAACATAACTGAAAAAGCCTTATGATTGTCTTTGGTGTCCTGTGCAATTTTTCTCTCAAAGCTGGCCTTGGAGAAGTTTTATGAGGGATCGTAATTTTTGCTAGTACTGATCAGAGATGCCTTCCTAATAGAGTTTGCTCTATCATGTAGTAGCTTCCTCCTTCTGTTGTACAGTTTATTTATAACGGGAGGTCCAACCAGACTGGATGCCTACCTTTGGATGATTGGGTCTTGGTTTTGTTTGCAGGATAGCATGATCCTAGCACATTCCTGGAGATGTCCATAGAATGCATTTATATAGGATTCTGCAGTTTGAGCGTGATTTCCACTGGCCCTGGGGCCTTGAATAATTCACTTCCAGTTTTGAGAAAGTTGGCTTTGAAGTTTTTTTCACTGTGGTTTCTGGGCTGGGGTGCAGGGTCGGGATGTGGACATCCAGTGAGGGGTAATTTATGGTCACAAAGATCTGTACCAATGAGGGATATACTTCTGGTGTGGAGACACTAGAGTCCCCATGTTAGTAATGATCAGGTCTAGTATATTGTCCCCTCTTGTGGGAGTGGTGACTAGTTGTTCACATATAGCATTTTTGAGTTTATAATTTCCAGGAACCTTTGGGCTAAGGTGCTTTCCAGGGCTTGAGTAGTGCTCCCCAGTCAATGTTTGGAGTAGTTGAAGTCACCCAATATAATGGTGTTCGAGAGAGATCTTCGTATTCTCCAATGTTTCCGGGAAGCCGGTGGGATTCCTGACTTTGAGAAGGAGTGGTCTGGCCAGGATGCTACTCAAAACTGAAAAGCTTCAGTCTTTGCCCACTGTTAGTTGCACATGGATGAGTCTCCGATGCGCCCGTGCAATGCCACTAACCTGGAAGTGTGGATATCCTCTGTGATAAATATGGAAACTTTCCCCTCCTTACTAATGGTTCGGTCCGGGTTTTGGGGCAGAAATAAATGATATTATGCCGCCTGGTAGTGCTGTAAGTGCTCTCTGGAGCCTTGAACCAGGGTTTCTGTCACTCACACAGATGTCGCTCATGTTCTCCATACTGAGGAGGCGCCCAGGTGCATGCATCTTGAGAGGTTAAGACTTTCTGGCGTTTAGCAGCATTACCCATAGTTTCTTGTTCCTTGATGCATCTATGGGGAATTGGGTTTTGACTTTTGGGCCTTGCCTAAAAGGCACTATGGGGGAGTGGCAAGAGCCTTTGCCAATATCTGAGAAAGCCAGTGGTGACAGGTGCAAGCTGTCCCTAGCAAAAGCAACGTGGCTTGTCGAGCATATCATCCCAGGCTGACAGGACACTGGATCCCCTTTGAATGACACCAAAATTTGTAATTGTTAAAATGAATCAGTTTTGTCTTTGTACTGTGGCATCAATTCTAGGGTGAGGGTAAAGACCTTGTATCAAGGTCAGAATTCAACACCGTGGCCCTGGGCTACATGATCAGAGAGCTCCTCTATGTCTCTTTCATGTAGTCAGGGAGGTACAGCTCCTCAAGCCCATTCACAGGCCAGGCATGTACAATGACTTCAGGTCATATTTAGTATTTTGCTTTGGGTGTGCTGACCTGAGTGCTTGCATTATGTATCGGCAAGCTAAGATCCCTGCACGACAGGCAGCTCACGCGACCTGCTGTCTTAAGTCAGCCTGGTGAGCTGGGACATCAGTGTGTATGCGGCAAGCCGAGTCACCCCACCAACAAAGAGGTATCAGGTTATGTTATTTCAGCCTTAAGGGCTGTGGCTGCTTAGGCACACTGACTTTGTGGGTTAACATGTGTTGTGTGTGTTTTGTTTTGAGGTAGCGTTTGCTTGGATTGTCTGCTTTGGAGTCTCTCTGTTGCTTAAGGTAGATTTTATTTGAGAGGCCTCCCAAGTATGTTTTGTGTATTTATGTGTTTGGTTCGCTGATGTGAAGGTGGGACTATGTGATGCCACTGGAAATTGTGTTGTGCTGAAGGGGTTACCTTCTCCTCCTGACTGGATTTACACCAGTTTTGAGATGAGAGGAGGCTCAGCCTCCAGTTTGGCTAAATAGTTGCATCTCTCACATATATTTGAACCTGTTTGGAGAGGGTTGTCCGTTAATACATGAGACAGTTGTAAGATTGCCTCAAATTCCCAGATTCACCAGCTGGACTGGAGAGAAACCAGTGACTGACCTTTGGACATGCTAGAGTTAATAGGAAGGCTAATTTAAGATGGACCAATAGAGGGACAGGGTAATCGTAGAGTATGAGTAAGTATGAGTAATCGGTCCGGCGATATGTTTAAATTGGGAGATAGAGGCAATTTCTAAGGAAAAGTAGAAACGAACTTTGTGGAGCCAGGAATAAGGTTTAAACCCAATTAGAGGCGCGCTGCCCGTTGTTAACTATGCTCAAAACTGTACAAAACAAGTACAAAGAGGTTTTAAGAGAGAGGAAGATAAGAAGGAGTTTTGGGAATTGACCCAAAGATAGCTAATGAAAACCACAGTTTCAAATCAGTATACCAGGGCAGCAGGCTGCTCAATGTTTTCCACTGCACTGATCAACAGAAGACTTTCCTTTGCTTCAAGCAAAAATGGCCTCACAGAAACTTACAAACAGTTCAAGAACCTTAGGCACCATAACTGGACTTTTTTAAATCTCCCAGAAAGTGGGAAAAGCAGGAATTTTTGTTTTTGTTTTTTTTTCAGGATAAGCGGAGATTAACAAGTATCAACAAGTTATAACAGGAACGATAAATGACCCCAAAGGTGCTAGGCCAAAGAGACAGATAAAATGCAAGTTTTGATAAAAGCAATTTTAAAATAAAAGTGCAAAGCAGGAAATTCAGTAAACAGCTCTAGGTTGTGCTCTAAATACAGTTACTAATGCAGAAATGAAATTTAACAAGCCAGAAAATGCATGAATGATAACCTTAGTCCCCATTTTTCAGTTTTATTATCTAAAATTCCACTCTTACCAGGATTCAACTTAGATCTCAAAATATGAGAGACATTTATTTAAAATAACCTTTTTTACATTTGATTTGAAAACATAAATACACTTAATAACTTAGTTTTCCCAAAATAACTGTATTGAATAAATACAATTTTCTGTATAAAAGACATACAATGACTCGAAACTCACCTTCCATATATATTCAGCCAACAGCACTAAAATTGACATGGTTACTCCAATTAAGTTACTAGGAGTCCTAATGAATGACCAACTAAAATGTGACCAGCACCTGCATTAAGCCATCAAAAAACGTACATTAAACTTGGCTCCCTCTACAGGGCTAAGCAATAATTTACAACTGATGCCATAAAATATAATGACAGATCATAGCATACTCCCATCTCTTTTGTGCACATTTCCTGTTCTTACTAATCCTAACAAAACTGAAAAAAAATAAATTAGAAACCTGTTATAGCAAAGTAGCTACATTTGCTGCAAACACCCTATACAAAGCCCATCAACAGCCCTGTTTAAGACAGATAAGCAGCCCAATTACATACCCCATTCCCAATTAGTCTTTGCACACAGACTTATCTGCTAGAAAAATGTCCTGCATTCCAAAACATACTGCAGTACTACTCCTATACCAGAGACTAGTGCTCTAGCAACAATCCTTTATGCTTAACACTAAGTCCTCAACAAGGCAGGGGGCACATTATATTTCAAATACATCTCAAAATTATGGAATTTTATCCATCTCCGATGTAAAATGACAGATAAGTTAATAAGTTTCAAAGGCAACCACAAGCAATGCTTGCAAGCAAACCTGGCGCAGCCATACTCACACCAGGATAAACTAACCCTGAATGGTATCAGCTACTGCATGGCTTGCTATGATACACTTTATGCAGGGAATATTTCTATCACTCTCCTCAGCTTCCTTCTAATAAGCTGCTTTATATTCCTCTCCTTCACTATCGCCATCCAACTCACCATCCAACTCTTTCTTTTTCCTTCCTTCATACTCTGCTACCAAGTTTTTCAATTTGACTAACTAACCTCCATCTTCCAGTATATTACAGTCTAAATCTTCTTATTTTTTTAACTATTTCTCTATTGGTAAATTTATTAGATCAGATTGATTTTCCACTTTCACCATGTATGAATAACTAAGAGTCATGCCTATCCTTTGCCATATCTGTATATGTTACTATAGATTCCAGTTACATAGGCCAGATTAATCTATATAGAAATAGATATAAAATCCTAATAACTTTCTACAGTTTCATGTAAGGATATTTGATCTTAGCTATACTACAAGTAGGTGATGCACTTCGGCCTGTGTTTCAGCAATATACTAAACAGCAACTTTGTTTCCTATGGCTACAGTTTTTGTAAATAATGAATTTTGTAACCAAAACATTTCTGTGTTTTATGCTATGAATTAATGTAAAGAAATTGATTCTGTAGAGCTTTTTTTCCCTGGCCTCTGCTGAAAATGAGCTTTCTCACCCAGCCACACTTTCCTGGTCAGCAAACAAATAAACAAATCCATCCATCCGTCCTCAACCCCTTTTCCCATTTTTGCACATGGGGTCAGGATGTGACATCAGCAGTGACACTCATCTTGAGCCAAGGTTTACACCGCCTTATTCTTAAATTTCAGCTTAAAAACTGCCAATGCTTTACAATGTAAATTATTTATTTCGGTATATATTTCTACTTTTTGTAAAAGAAATTCTATCCCTTTTAGTAATTTCACCAAAATCATTGCTTATTTCTATTGTTAACTGAGTAGTTTTCTATAATACTTCAATTTTATATTATTGCAACCAATGTCACATCATCTGCATAAGATACAACCAAAGGTACCCACACGATAGCTCTCTCTCTCTCTATACATTCACATTATGTGATTATATTGACCCCATTGTATTGCATGCTGATTGGCCAATGTGCCCATTATAAATCCACAATATACAATGGAAAAAGGTCCAGAAATCATGAAGCTTTTCCATTGGTAAAGTATATCAAAACTTTTAGTGAAAGAAAAATGGAGCTTGTGAGACTTTCATTTCTCATTTAAGCACATTTTCAAAACATTTGATATGTACTGGGTATGCAGGTCCCATGTCTCGTACAGTACAGCCCAGCACTTAAGAAACAGTATACCACCAGCTGTAGAAGAACAGTAATGCACCTTGCATATACAAAGACATGTTAAGTAAGTATGTTTTCTTAAGTATTGTCATTGTATAATAGGAATAACAAACTCCGTGAATTTGGTATATTGAAATTATCACCGGTTAAGCTTTATTTAATCCTTGGGCACCTCCTCGTCATTAACATGCACGCCAACCATCCAGGTAAACTCACTTCAATACTCTCATCTTTCCCATCGATTATTACATAAATAAAATTCTAGTCATGAAATTCAAGTTCAATCCTGAATCATCCTTTTTTGCGTTAGAATACTCGCTAACTTCAATCCATTTTCAATACTTTCCACACTATTACCATATACACACTCTGATTTATTATTTCTTTATTTATTTGACCTTTTTACATAATTATCCATAGTTTTTCCATATTTTCATTTTTATGTGCTTTAGTTACATCATATTAGCCTAACTTGTTCTTCTTTGCATAATACATTATTTACTGTTTATTATATTAAACTAATAATTTTCATAGCCTGCCTTCCTTTTATACACACATTCCTCCTTCCATGCCTTTTCTGAAACTCTCTTACATACACCTGTACAATTTTCATGCTTATCTTTTAATCCATGTTTATTTGATGTTATTCATTTCCACGTTTATAAGTATGTCTTTTCTTTCTTTTAGATTAGTTTAATGACTCCTCTGCATCTCTTATCTCATTTAGTTTGACATTCACTGCATTCATTTAATGTTTCATAGAATCTCGGGAAATATATTTTTTAATTTCCTTATAAAATCTGCCAAAACAAACCGCATTCTCATTCCCAATGCCAAATTTACATCATTTCCTAGTAATACTATTTTTCTACAAAGTTGCTTGTGTTTTTGAAGCTATCCTTCATTCTTTCAAATGTGTTAGTTTTCCAAGTTACTTCCTTCTTTCATCTCACATACCCATGGATTTCCAAATGCCCAGCATTCTGCATCAAGATTCTATGCACATCAAAGTTTCTAGCTCTATTCTATCCTATTCTGTTACCTGTAACTTCTAACGGGACATCTTTTTTTTAACATTTCTTTAACACTGGTGACACCTCTTCTTTTCAGTTCACAAGTCATCTTCACTATCCATTTCCTTTTAATCCTATTGCTTATTTTATTTTACTAGCCAATGTTGTTTTCTGTTGTAAAATAACTGACCATCATTCTCCATGGCATCAGACATTCATGTATTCAAATCTTTATCAGAGACACATAAAACAAGTAATATAATTTCATGATTGTTCTATAAACCTCTTTATGTTATTTTTTCCCTGATGTAGTTTCTATGTATGTAATATTCAACCAATTCGCAAAATTTTTGATACTCATATCTTGCCTTGTTAAAATTTCTGTAGTACCTAGATTTGCTTCGATATGACCAATAATCCTAAGATTCTGCTTTGACCGCCACTGAGTTCTTGTAGCATATCAGGAAAATATAATTAATTTGTGTCCCTAAATTGCCTTTTCTACATTTTCCAAGATTTAAACATCCAAGACTCAAAATTATTTAACCCTTCACCAAAAGCCACTTTATCAATTTGCCCACATTTATTTTGGGGACTGCAGTTTAACTCTCCTGTTAACTTATAACATCCATATATCCAGAGATAACATAAAGGGTTTAATTTCGCTTAGTAAACTCTTCTATTTTCTAAAGAATCTATAAATGTATATATTTATTAGATCTCATCATGGTACCTCTGTTTCTAATATCTGTAACCCCAAATTGCACTCCCTTCAACTCACCTGTTGTATGATCCAATGACAGTACTTGCAAATGCCAAATAAGAAGGCGCTATAAGCTGAACATAAATTATGAAATTCAAACAATCTTCTCATAGCTGTTCATGCCCGGATCCTTATGGCCCAATGAAAATCAAATCTAACATCTAGCCAGCTGACACATAATATCAGTCCTAAACTGTTCTTATCCTTAGGACATCATAACTTTAACATCATTTGTGCCAACATTCACATCTAATGAAACTACATTTGTATCGCAATTGTATCCTTTTTGCCATTGTGTAAACAATTTATGGAGCTTAAACCTTGACGGTTATAAATGAGCGTGCTGGAGGACAGATTCA
>NW_025056104.1:0-6243 GCF_019279795.1 Protopterus annectens | reverse complement strand
TCCAAAGGTCACCAACCACTGCAGCCTTTAGTCAAGACTCACATGAAAAGAACTTCCCTATCATCGAGATATCTGATGTAATGTTGAAACATTCTCATGTAAAGTGTGGCATTCTGAGCCATTACTAGATATATCAGCAGGGGACTTAGTACAAGTGAAAACATTCTGCATGGCAAGGGAGGCAAATGTGTAACACAATTAAATCATTGATCGTGAAAACATTATACTAGGCCATGTCCAACACCACTGTCAGAATTTTTTTTTTGGCCATATCATACACATTTCTGGTGATTCAATCTGAAATCAGATTGAGAGGATCTGGAAATATTCAGACTGTCCCTGAACTGTCAAACTTGAGACAGAATTAAGCAGTCATCCAGAAAAGGATAAAACAGAATCCTTGAGTGTCAGTTCAAGGCACCTGAAGAAGATCATTTGTACCACTGTATGGCCAAAAGGAGGAAGCACTACTCTTGGAATGTTCATAGGTTCATAGGTTCATAGGTTCATACTAGGCTATCTGCCCGAGGGCATTTACAAGCCTAGCCCATCGTTTTGTGGCTTAGGCCACCCCTTTAGTATGGTGAACTATACCCATTATTTTTCTGTGTTGTGAGAGTGACACTGAGGTAATCCCTGGGGTATATCTGGGATCTCCCATCCATTGGTCAAGATTTCTCTTGAACAAGGCCAGCGAGGTGCTCTGCCTCACAAGTACGGGGAATTTGTTCCACAGCATAGGGAGTCTTTGGGTGATGAATCTATCCCTCCAGCCGCCCTATTAATAGCCGGAAGGTTTAAGTCTCCGCCTTGTGGCTCTGATGGATCTAGATTTTTGAGGTGAAGCATATTCATCAAATCTGGGTTTGACATGGCCTTGTATGTTAGGCAAAGGTCACCTCTGAGCATGTAGCGACTGAATAGAGCTGGAGTTCTTTCAGTCGGGCAGCATAGGACAGATTTTGAGACCCTTTATCCTTTTGGTGAGGAACTTTGTGGCCTCTCCAGCTGCTGCAAGTGTCGGGTCAGATACATTCGAATGGGGCATTGTACTCAATCATTGGTCTGATGAGTGATGAGTAAAGGAGACTATGACCTCCCTTGATCTAGATGAGAATCCCTTCATGATAAGGTGGGCAATGTAGAAGGTCTTCCTAACTACTTTAGCTACATGGGTGTCGAATGACAGACTACTATCAACCTGGGTCCCCAGGTCCCTGATAACTTCTTCTGTGCTCAGTGGATTGCCACCTATTTGGTTGCTAGGGGTAACCTTGTTTTTCCCCAAGGGTATGACTATGCATTTTTTGGCATTTAACTTTAGGCCCTGGCTCTGGCACCAGTTATCCGCTTCTGTGAGCCCGTTCTGAAGGATATCTGTGTCAGATGTGTTTTCTACTATGGCCCAGTTTGCAGTCATCTGCAAACTTTGTCAGCCATAACCCTCCTGTGTTTGCTTGTACTGGAAAAGTAGACGCCAAACAAGAGTGGGCCCAGGACTGAGCCCTGTGGGACACCACTTGTGACAGGCTTTGAGTCTGACATGGCGCCAGCAACTCTGACCCTGTGGGTGCTGTCACTCAGCCAGTTTGCAACCCATCTTGTGAGGTATGGGTTGACCTTTAAGCTGATGAGTTTTTCAATGATACCCGAATGGGGTATTGTATCAAGGCTTTCGCCAGATCGAGGTAGGCTGTATCGACTGCCTTTCCCTCATCAATGGCTTTGGTGACTGTTTCGAAAAAGTCAACCAAGTTTAAAAGGCATGATCTGCCTTTGACAAAGCCAAACTGGGTGGGATCCAAAGTCTGAAAATCCCCTATGTCTTTATTTAGGGGGTCCATTATGATCCTCTCCAGGGCTTTGCAGATAGGGCTTGTCAGGCTAAGGGGCCGGTAATTTCCAGGGTCGGTGGAGGCACCGCCTTTGTGAAGGGGGACCACAGTTGCAGTGCGCCACTCCCTGGGTACGTATCCAGAGGTAAGACTTTGATTAAACAGCTGTCCTAGCTGTGGGTTTAATTCCTCATTGAGTTCGTGGAGCACACAGCCGGGGACACCATCAGGTCCCATGGATGCTGTGTTTTTTGCTTTGGAGAGAGCAGTTCTCACTTGGGCGCTGGAGATGTTTGGGGGGCTGCAATCGCTTTGGTATAGCTATTTCCCTTTTTGGGGGGGGGAGAAGTTTGCACTGAACCTGTCAGCCAGTATGTTGGCAATGTCTGTAGGATCAGTAATCTTCACATCATTTTGAACTAGTTCTGAGCATATCTGGGAGTTTCCTCCCAGGTTTCTAACATAGCTAAAGAAGGCCTTATGATTGTCTTTTTAGTCTTTAGCTATTTTTTCTCGAAATTTGCTTTGGATGAATTTATGAGAGGTCTTAGTTATTAACATATAGAGATCAAGGGTGTCTTACCTTTTAAGGATTTTGCTCTATCTTGTAGTAGCTTCCTCCTTTTGTTGTAGAGTTTGTTTATGGCTGGGGTCCACCAGACTGGACGCTTGCCTTTGGTACAAAGAGTCTTTGTTTTGCTTGGGATTGCCTTATCCATGCAGTCCTGCAGGTGCTGGTAGAAGGCATTTGTAAGTGATTCAGCGGCTTGAGTACTGTTTTCCGGCTCGGGAGCCTTAAAGGAGACCACACTAGTCTTTAGAAGTGTGAAGTCGGCTTTTGAGAAGTTCTTTACTGTGGTCTTTTTTATTTCAGGTGGGGGGGGGATGAGGACCTCCAGCGAGATTAGTTTGTGGTCTGATCTCACCAGTGAGGGGTATCCGGTGTTGAACATTGTGCTCCCATGTTCGTGATGATGAGATCAAGTATGTTATCTCCTCTTGTGGGGGTGGTGACTAGTTGTTCCATGGCATTTGAGTTTATGAATTCCAGGAACTTTTGGGCTAGGGTGTTTGGGCTTGAGTAGTGTTCCCAGTCTATATTAGGGTAATTGAAGTCACCTAGTATGATGGTGTTTGGTGATACATTTATCCCCTCTAGTGTTTTCAGGAAGGCCATGTGAGGTTCCTGAGTTTGTGAGGGTGGCCTGTAACATGCTACAATTTGCAGAGCAGTCTTGCCTATGGTTAATTGCACCTGGATGGTCTCCGATGCATCCGTTGCCACCAGTCTTGAGGTGTGGGTGTCCTTGATGAATATGGATACCCCCCCTCCTTTCTTGGTATTGTCCAGATTTTGGGGCCGGAACGCATGATATGAGGTAAAACCTGATACCGCTGGGGTGCTCTCAGGAGCCTTGAACCAGGTTTCTGTCACAGCACAGACATCGATGTTCTCCATACTGAGAAGGGCCTCGAGTGCGTGCATTTTGAGATTTAGACTTCTGGCATTGAGCAGCATTACCCTTAGTTTTTTTCCTTTTTTGTGTTCTAGGGTGGTAGGTTTAGAATTAGAGCCTTGCCTAAAAAGGCACTATGGGGTGGCAAGAGCCTTTGCCAATACCCGGGAATCCCAGGGTGACAGGTGCAAGCCGCCCTCATGGCAGCGTGGCTTGTCCAGCATGTCATCCCAGGCAGACAGACACTGGATCCCCTTTGAATGACACCAGTGTTTAAGCCAATTGTTAAAGCTGATCATCTTATCTCTGTATTGTGGCATCATTCTTGGTGAAGGTAGGATACTGCTCAAGGTCAGGGTCATACCTGCCTGGGCTACATAATCAGAGAGCTCCTCAATGTCTCTTTTCATGTAGTCCAAGGAGGACGCCTCAGGTCGTTTTACACCAGCGTGGACAATGACTAAATCATATTTGTACCTGCTGTTGAGAGACCTGAGTGCTTGCTTATGTGGCGGATTCTAGCGCCCGACAGGCAGCTTACTGTGACCTTCTCCTTACTCAGTCTGGTGAGCGGACGCCAGTGTGTCTGACTATGGAGTCACCAATGACTAGTGTGTCTGGCATTGTGTTTGGCCTTAAGGGCTGTGACTGTTTGACACTCTGACTGTGAGGTCTATGTGTTGCAGGTGTTGTGTTCTGAGGTGGTGGTTGTTTGGGTGTCTGCTTTGGTGGCCTCTGCTGTTTTGGTAGATTTTGATCAGAGCCTCCGAGTATGTCTTTGTGTGTTTATGTGTATGATTTGAGGTTGTAATGGTAATATGTGAGACTGGGTCTATAGTGTGTGTGGTAACCTTCTCCTCCTGACTGGTCTTGCCAGTCCTATGTTGAGAGAGCTCAGCCTCCAGTTTGGCTTTGTTGCATCTCTGCATGTATTTGTGTTTTGTGGGAGGAGGAGAGGGTTGTCTGTGTACATGAGGCAATTGTAACATTGCCTCAATATTCCCAGGTTCACCAGCTGAGCAGGAGAGGACACTAGCAACTGATCCCTCGACATGCTAGATGGAATAGACAAAAACTTTAAAAAGATTCCGGGGCGTGACCGAGAAATGGGGGGTTGCTTTTTTGGGGTACTATCTATGACAAGAGTGCCGTATCAAGGTAATAAGTACTGTAGGAGCAAGTGCTACGTTTAACAGATAGAGAATAGTCTACTTGGAGTCAAGTAGAGATGATTTTTAATTAAATCGGTTAGTAGTAGATATTCAAGTGTTTTAAAATTAAGATACTTTAGTAGGTATTTAAATGTTAACCGAGCTGCTATTAGTGTGCTATGGCTATGTCTGTTATAGCGCTGGAAAGACAGAAATAAATTGCAAAAAAGTACTGTAAATCCTGAGACTGGGGTTATGGAATACCTAGTCCATACAGTTTAATCAGTCCCTCAGGGGTGTAATGTTAGTCCTTGTCGGTTTAGAGCTGGCTGTTTGTTGGCAGCACTGTACTGAACACTCAGAATAAAGGTTGTTTTGTACAGATACGAGGTTCAGTATCAAATACTGCGTTGAGCAAAAGTCAGTCAGGACGAATATCGTTTTAAGAAAATTTTTTGCAAACGATTAAAACCTTTTGGTTGTGTTTGTTTGTGTTTGGAATTTTCTCAGTTCAACTGCATAAAGAAAAATGCTTAATACTAAAGGGGCTGTCCCAGTTTCTTAGGATGTTACCAAAGCCAACAAACCTACAAGACGCCAAACCACTCACTCGTTTAGAGAAAATGAAGGAGTTATGGAAATGACCCTAGTGGCCAATAAAACTACAGTTTCAAGTCAGTAACCACCTCTCCGGGGCAGGAAGCTGCTCAATGTTAGTCACTGCCACTGATAAACACAGAGACCCTCCTTCAGCCCAAGCAAAATGGCCTCACAGAAACTTTCAAACAGTTCAGGAACAGCAAGCCTGTAACTGAATTTTTTAACTCTCAGAAAAGTGGGAAAAAGCAAGATTTTTTTTGTTTTGTTTTTACAGAGATAGCAGAGGTTCACAAGTAATATCAAGTTATAACAGTGCAGTAAATGACCCCACACAAACTAGGTCAAGGACAGAAAATATGCAAGTTTTAAGAAAAACGATTTAAAATTAAGTGCAAACAGGAAATTCAGCAAACAGCTTTGGTGGCTCTAAATACAGCTACTAATACAGAAATCAAGTTTAACAAGCCAGAAAATGCTCAAGCTAGGCAGCTATGCAGAAAAACTTAGCAAATAAACAGAGAAAAATACTTAAAATCTCAAAAGTGGCTCCTTCTCCAGCGTTTTCCTCTTGGAGGGTGCTTCACCAACAGCCAACAAGCCTGAAAAGACGCCAAACCACGAGGCAACTAGGTTTTAAGAGAGGAAGATGAAGGAGTTATGGAAATGACCCTAGTGGCCAATAAAACTACAGTTTCAAGTCAGTAACCACCTCTCCGCGGGCCACGGAGCTGCTCAATGTTACTCTATCACACTGATAAACACAGTGACCCTCCTTCAGCCCAACAAAAATGGCCTCACAGAAACTTTCAAACAGTTCAGGAACAGCAAGCCTGTAACTGAACTTTTAACTCTCAGAAAAGTGGGAAAAAGCAAGATTTTTTTTTTGTTTTTCAAAAGTAAGTTAAATTCTTAACATGATAGACCCACAGAGTGCTAGGTCAGACAAATATGAATTTAGAAAACGATTTAAAATAGCAAGGAACGCAACAGTTGTGGCCAATCCTTAACGAATCGTTAAAGAAATCTAATAGGGTTGGGCTTGCTAACAGATTTAATAAGTGGTTTTTTTGGTTTTTCTCTGGGGTCTAAACGCAACGCCTGAAAGACTAAACACAGAATAGTTTAAAAATGAAAGTTTGAATGCCCCTTCCAATAAATTTTAAGTCAAAACCCCTTTCCCAAAGTGTATGTTGTACTTTT
>NW_025056103.1:0-7129 GCF_019279795.1 Protopterus annectens | reverse complement strand
CAAATCTTGCTGAACTAAAATGCTGTAACTGGACCATATTAAGAACTCTACCCCTCCAGGAGAGTGTGACCTACTTTAACAACACATTCCTTAAGATACTTGACTCACATGCCCCACATAGACAAATTAGATCCAAAATCGATAGCTCCTTGGCTTACTAGAGAAACAAAAACTAAAATTAAACTCCGTGACCAAGCCTGGGACAAATGGAGAGCAACAAAAACCCCCCAAGATCGAACTAAGTTTCAACATCTAAGAAATACTACTAAAACAGCCATTACCCTAGACAAAAAACAATACTTCTGCCACCTCCAGCAGAAACACCAGAACAACCCAAAGAAATTCTGGGCATGTTTTAACAACCTCCAGCACCCAGGTAAAACTACTACCCCAACCCCCGAGAAACTCATTGAGAAAGGGCAGGAAGAAATAGCCAATTCCTTTAACTCTTTCTTCACCGAGACAATCCAAACCCTTGCCAGTCAACTAACCTCCTCTCCCCCATCTGCCACACAACCCCATGTTGAGGCCCCTACCCCGTTCACTTTTAAGCCAGTCTCCACATCATACATAAGTACTCTCTTAAAAAAGCTAAAACCAACCACTCTAGCAGCTGATCACCTCCCAGCAGAATTCTTACAAATTGCGTCTGATGTTATTGCATACCCTATATCCATCCTTATCAATAGAACCATTACTGAAGCTAGTATCCCCACTATTTGGAAGATTTCCTACATCATCCCGCTTCACAAAGGAGGTACCTCCACGGAAATATCAAACTATAGACCAATAGCTATACTGTCCCCAATAGCGAAAATTATGGAAAGATGTATCCACAAACAACTTCTTCACTACCTAACTTGCAATCATCTCCTATCCAACACCCAGCACGGGCTTCGCCCCCACCCCACTACAACCACTGCCCCCCTTTCCTTTGTCGACCCCATTAATAACAATCGCAATAGCAAACTTATATCCTCTCGCCTCTTTCTTGACCTGTCAAAAGCTTTCGATATGGTCAACCACCAGCTCCTACTGTCCACCCTTGAAACCCTACATCTGGACACCCCAGCACTAACATGGTTCAAAGCTTACCTAACTGATAGGAAACAGGCTGTCCTGTGGCAAAATAGACTATCAAGCCTGCTTCCCAATACCATAGGTGTCCCTCAGGGCTCAATATTAGGTCCACTTCTGTTTTCCATCTTCATTAATGACCTTCACTCAGTTATCCCTCAATCCACCTGCATCCAATACGCTGACGACTCCACCTTAATCTGCTCTGATGCCTCCCTCTTCAACCTCCAAACCACCACTCAACTCTGTTTTTCTCTAGTAGAAAAATGGTTTACCGACCTCAAACTCCTACTCAACCCAACCAAAACCAAATTACTACTATTTTTCCCTAACGTCTTCTCTACCCTAGGAAAAGAACTCCCAAACACAGATAATACTGCCTTCTGTGTCAAATCCAATAATGGGACTATCATAACCCCTGTCACCAGTACCAAATTACTAGGAGTAACTATTGATCATAAGCTCAAATTTGATATACACATCACCCAAACCGTAAAATCTGTTAACAAAAAACTTGGATCCATGTACAGAATAAAAAACTTTTTAACTCCTACTGCTAAACTTACCATTGCCCGCACACATCTCCTCTCTACCCTCCTCTATGCCTCCCCAGTCCTTTCTTTTCTCAATAAACATGAACTAAACATGCTCTCTCTGGCCTACAACCACATTGCTAGATTTATAACAGGTTCTCCATATCGCACCCACCATTGTCATAACCTGAGGCAACTTGGGTGGTTGGAACTGCCCAACCTTCTCAAACTCAACCAACTCACTGAAGCATGTAAAATAATTAACCAACCAGATAGAACCCCTCTGTGTAGCATACTGATCCCATACACTAACCTAAATAGTCTCCGATCATCCAACAGCACCCAGATCCTAACCATTAAAGCTAATAATTCTGGTGGCGATGCCCTCTTTACCAACTCCATTGGCAAGCCATGGAACGCCTCCCAAACTACCTTAGAAATACAACCTCTCACAAACAGTTCAAAAGGAACCTGAAAGAATATCTCAAGACACAATGGCTATGCCCATGTCCTGAACCTGACTAACCTAATATATCAAACCTTCATACCAAATCCTTCCAGTCCCCTATCTCCTAATTCTTGCTCCCATTCACTTATCTTGAAAATCATCTTTACCCCAAATATAAGATGGTGACTCTTGAACTCGATATATACTATTACTATATAACATATCTCTGCTATGTATTACCAGCCGATTGATCTTGTCTCATTATACTTCTATGTAAAATGTACTTTTTTACTAATCTTGTAAATGTACAATGTCTACTTTTTTATACTTTTTTAACTTGTATTTTTATAACCTGTATTTTTTATAACTTGTTATGATAACTTGTGTTTTATGATTATGTTTGGAGCTTTTCTCCTCGGGCCTCTACTGAAAAAGGACATGTATCCAGCTAGACCCAAGGGTTAACAAATGTAAAATAAAATAAAATAAAATAAAATAAAATACAGTTTATTCCCAGGATGCAAAACGTAGTCAGAATTCTTTGTTTCAAGCTTCGAAGCTTCCAGCAGACCCAAGACTAAGATGGCTGACTGCTAGTTTAATGTAAATTACATAATCTCTAGTTACAACTAACACACTGGGCCAATGGTAGGTTTTTATCTGAAGTTTAAAAAGTGACTACAACACAGAATTAGATCAGCAATGTTGATGTTCCACATAAAAACTCTGAAAGTAACAATTGATACGGTTTGAAAAGGGAGTACAACACAGAATTAGACGAGGAATGTGGATAATCCACTCAAGACCTCAGAGAAATAACAATGGATAGTATAAAACCCAAATCAAATTATAGCTGTAGCTTCAGGACGAAAATGTGGCAAAATAGTACGGTAAATCTACTTAGAACACCTAGGGACAGAACAGGAACCACTTGAAAAGTGCTGCAGACTATAAAATGCTTTAAATTAATAGTTTTAGCTTCAAATGAAGGACAAACAATACACAAAACTGATCTAAGTAGTAACATAAGTGTAGTACTTTAAATGTAGTTTAATTGTACTTCTTGGATGTAAATCGTGGTTCAAATGTTTCAAACACCAAACTAACTAGTCCAAATACTCGAGTTTGAAATAATATTATTTATCATTCATTTTTTTTTTGTTTTTTCATTAGACTTTCTACCATTTTTTCCCAGCCTACATCTTTAATAAAGCTATATTCAAGTCCATGTCTTCTATTTGATCTTAAGTTGTACTTTTTAAGGAAAGGAAAATCTCCCATGATATTGAATGTACTGACTTCTGAAACCACATATATAGATGGTTTCATCCAGTTTTTAAAAGATCTTTAACTAGTGGTAGGCAAGCCTTTCCCTTAGTATTTACTTTTGAAGAATAATCATGATCAAATCTGATTAAATTATCACATATTTTTATAGGTGGGCTTGCACAAGCAGATTTTAGAATTATGTCTTTTATCTTGACAGAAGAAAAAAGTTTTATACATTTGAAATGAAAAAAAGTTTTTTGAGGAAATCACAATCATTGACATGGGCGAACCAGTCTTCCAGGTGTATAAACTAGTGACCTGTGAAGACGTTTCCAGTAAGTTAAGTGCCTGGAGTAACCAGGATGTTAAAAAATTCCTGTCATACTTTCTACCTTGTGTTTTTCTGGTATACCATAAATCTTTACATTATTTCTACTGCATCTGTTCTTTAGGTCATCTACAGTTTCAACTAACAAGTTGCTTTGCTTAAGAACAAAATTCTGTATGACTTCCTTCTTCTGAAAGTCTCCCATCAGAATCATTCAAGGATCCTTCAATTCCAGAGATATGTATACTATGCTGCTCAACCAGATTGTTGATTAATTCAATTTGTTTTTTATAGTCCTCTTATCTGTCTTTATGCCCATCTTATCCATTTTGTGGAAAAGTCTTGTAAACTACTGAGCAATGATTGCCAATCTTTCTAAACTGAAGTATCCTGGCTGTTAAAATAACTCATGTTTGGATTGTGCATTTGATTGATTGTTTACTTCTCAAACAATATTCTGACAGGAAATTTAGAGACAGGAAGAAAAATTCTTAGATTTCTTCAATATCTTTTATTGAAATATTTCCTTATTTTTAAAGTCCTAATGAAAGTTAGTTGTGAGACATCACTATCAGTGAATACCTGAAATCTACAGAGAACATTAACAATGCTGTGAACCAGTCACCACCTTGACCATGGCCTATTATATAATAATTCTTGCCACTGGGCTGTCAAATTTTCCACACTATCATAAAAAGTACTTTATCCATATCATACGTTTCTTTATATTTTCCATACAGAATCATATGCCTATTCACTTTTTGTAAACAGCCTGTTCCAGAATTTAGTACTCTCTCAAAATAAAAATGCCTGCTTTGTTCTTTGTTTCTACCTTATGTGTAAAATATAATCTTTCCTTTATGATTTTATACAGCATATCAACTTTTATAAGTAGCTTATCCATCATTAGTCGCCATAAAAATTCTTGAGACTGTACATACTTTTTTATTTATTTTTTTCTATTTTTCATCCATTCCCTAATACCACTTTGTATTTCCATATGCAAATTCTGCATGGCTCAATATAACAATACATTTGTATTACTGCCTCACATCACTACTTTCATATCTTGTCCAATACCCTCAGTACTAATCTTCAGTTTTAATATTTTTCTTTGACATTCATTAATCATAATACTATACAATTACTTATTCTCCTGAATTTCCACTTTTTTTCCAAAACTAAAATTGAAACATTTTTTTTGATTATCATATTTCATACAATGCAGAATTAAGAACAAATGTAATAAAAGCTAAGTATAAGCTGAATTTATTAAATTCAAACCTCTCTTTTCCTCCTTAATGTACACTATTCCTCTTTTAAGCATATTCAACTTAGAGCCCGTATTTTAGATAATAAATTTAACAATTCCATCTCGTTATCTGTCAGAAACATAATAATTTCTCTGATATATTCTTTTTTATCCAGTGCCACCAAATTTATTGGATATATCTTCTTTCTGGATGACAACTTGAATGGTTTCATTTGTTGCAACAACTGTTACGTCCTCCAAAACTTTTTCCCCAAATTGTTTTTTGGGTTTCTAATAATTTCTCCTCTTCTAAATTTGATACCCAGGTATTATTTCTGTTAGTAAAAATATACCCTTTCCCAAACATTAGGCATCACCAATCACATTATATTTTCCTTTATTTGAGATTAAACCTTTTATACCCCCAAAAGTTTTTCGTTTATTTTATAGGTTCTGTCACTTTTTTACAATTTATTTTTTCCAATAATCTCTTAAATAAACTATGGGAAAAGGTTTTTAAAAACAAAGAATACTGGGACAATATCTGAGACATTTATGTTGCAATTAAAAATAAACTGTTTAATGATCTTGTCATTCTTTTTCAATACAAACATATTGCTTCTTCCAGTTTTAATATATATTCCTCATAGATTAACAGTGTCTTACTCTTTTATCTGTTTTATACTCATACTCAACCACCCAGTAATACATTCTCATATCTGTTGTCATAGGCTTATTTCATAAACCTGACTATCTCATCAATCACAGCATAGCGATATAAAGTATCCCATAACCAATAATGTACAATATTATCAAATGTCTACAAAATATTACATAGAACCATTTTAATAACTTCATTGCCATACAATTTATACATGTTTCTTTATTCTGACTTCCTAACACCCAATAAATACTTTCCATTAAAGCATCCTTTAATACCCCTCTCAAATCTCCTTGGGAAAATTTTAATTACAATGTTATAATCTGTTTTTATTAATATGCTAAGCTTCCAGTTATTTAATTATATCATCTAATTTATTTCCATAGTAGCCTGATTATTCCCTCACATACCTTACATTATGCTTTAATTTTTCTATTCATTCAATATATCCAGAAATTTTCTGTTTTTCCCCTTTGTCATCTCTTTATAGACCTAAGTCAAACCAGCCATACCAGGTTGTGGCTGTTTTAACACAAGTTAATGCCATCTTTATTTCATTTAGTTTAACATCCATTTATAGTATATCATTTGGCTTTTTGTTTACAACCTGTAACAACCGCTAACATATCACTCAGCTATTTTATTATTTCATCACATGCCACTATTTTTCTCCAATTTCGTTTAATGCTTTCCTTATCATTAGTTTTTTCTCATTGTTTACTATAAATGACGAGACTGTCTCCTTATTGTCTTGCTAAAATATATTTCTCTTGTTTAATTCACTCTGTATTTTCTTCAAAAATATCTTTCTTTCTTAATACTGTCTGCAACTTTGTTTTACTATCAATTCATCAGTATTTTAGTAAGTTTTGCTGTCTTCCTTTATTATTTAAAAAACAACTTTTCGACTTCCATATATGCTTTCTTATACTTCATAACTCACCCACCATTGTGTCAACAATTTGCAAAAGATTTAACTCTATTTTTATGAGTAGTAGTCCAAGTTACTAAGCGAGTTGTAATACCTGCAAGTTTATATCTCTCCTACATCTCTTGTAATATCTCAGAAAATAGTATAAAGGCAATTTACTATATCATAATTTTCCACCAAACTAAATTTCCATACCTTTTTGATTTTCAACATTTTATCATATCCTGTGTCATTTTCTTGTTTTTTTTCCCAAAATTACAAGTCAGATCCCCCAATATTATTATATTCATTTAATGCCACATATACCTTAGCTCTTCAACTAACTTCTCTTTGATTTGCACTTGTAACAATGTTAGCATCACAGAGTTTTCCTTAATCCTTCTTCTGCAGATAATGCTTGAAATATTAATACTGCTATTTCCGACCATCTGTCGGGATCAAAATCACACATTGTTTCTTGCTCACAAAATTCAAACTGAATTGCTTTACAATATCTTGTATTTAACAAAGATATTGCTTGCAACATCATTTGTGCTAAACTGCACTTGATTAAAACTGTTTACAATGCAATTTTCCTTTTTCTTCCCTTTGGGAAAAACTTATTTGAATTTTACTGCTATTCTAATTTTC
>NW_025056102.1:0-7500 GCF_019279795.1 Protopterus annectens | reverse complement strand
GGCCTAATGGACCATTGTGGCAAACAAAACTAAACAAAATAAAATAAAGTCCAGGACACCACCTTGAGTACAAAATCACTTTTTATATTTCCAATAACACCACAGATGAGCGCTTTCGTCTAATGACCAGACTTCATCAGATGAAAGCACTGGTACCATTAACAACTTTTATACATTACATCACATACAGCAATTACACCTAATTAACATTTAAAGTAACATTTCAATTAAGCTTTAACTTTCCCATTTACATGTATCATAAAAAAAATATATATATAAGGTATGTTAATTACTTAGATAAATGAATGAATAATATGTAAATGAATGAATGAATAAATTTCCACATGTTGTAGCACCTTTTTAAACACCTTTTTGACTTTTTTAACTTTTTTCTTTTTCCACATAGTATAGTCCCTCTTAAAATGTGACTAAAGCATATTACACATTTTCTGCTTTCTTATGCAATACTGATTTTATACTGATATAGTCATTAAGACCTGGTAAAGTATTTGATTTTAATCTAAGTTGCCATAACAATTCCTTATACAATAATGCATTTTTTGTATCACCCCCTCCCCTTAAAAAATCCCTATTTACTGAGTCAATGATGCCAAATTTATATCCTAAAAATGGAGAACAAGATAAACTGTGTTTATACAAAGCACTTGTTTCCTTATGGGTCCTAATGTCGTATATATGTTCATAGATATGCTCCTTAAATGTCCTTTCTGTCTTTCCTGTATAATATGCACTGCATCCACTGCATAAAGCCATATATACTAACATTTTGGACTTACAATTCCCTTTAATGAATCTTACCACACTGTTAAGGCCATTGTTCAACTTAACAGTTGCTTCACCATATATATAAACACAAACGCTACATGCTCCACACGGAGTAGTAGCCTTATGCAGTATAGATTCCCTTTTTCCATTTTCAAAGGTCCTTTTAAAGTTGGTTCCCACTTTATATGTGAAGACAGGTTGTACCCCCACTAACTTGTGTACCTCTTTATCATTGTGGCAAACAGACTGCAAATAAAAATAAAATAAAATAAATATAATTATGCATGGTGTACAGATGTTAGTAATATGTTAATCTGCTATTGTAAGATACTTCCTAGTGTATACACCTACAAGATTTTTGCACTTGCTTACACATTTGTATACTGTGATTTTAAGTCTGCTATACGGTGTCTGGTTTTTGAAAAGTTCACTTTAATTACAACACTTGATGCCCATGTCCTCTTAAAATGCAAACAGATTGTATTAGTACAAGTACAATAATAAAAATTCTACAGTTATTTTAAATATACAGTGTTTACAGCTCACTATGTCACAGAACAAAACCAAAAGTGGAAGTGAAAATAATAAATTACAAATGAAAAATGGAAGTGAAAATAATAAATTATAAGTCAAATAACAATATTCTTCAGTCTTAATTGCAAGTGTTACCAAAAAAAAAATAAAAAAATAAATAAATAAACGACTGTCCAAATGTATAAAACACTAATTAATTTGAATGGAATTGATCCATTAGAACGATAAGCTGCCATCCTGACCTAAATCCCAAACAGTCCCTAATGAAGATGAGTAGCAGCAGTAATACTCCAGCAGTACTATATCATTTTCACTGTAACATTTTCAACAGTTTTTAGGGGCCACAAACACTGGCAACACAATTCAGACAAACACATGCTTCTGGCACAACCTTCGCAGGAAAATCAAAGCTGGACCAGTAGTACCTGACATTTCAAACAGGTGAAATTCCCAAACCTGCTTTGCCAGGAAAAAAAATAAAAGTGCCAGTAGCAGCAGTAATGAGCAAATACTGCTGTAGCATTAACACTATTCTATTTTATCCAATACTCAGTGATCACTCACAGTGTCGGTACAATTCAGCCAGAATAGACAGTCCTCACAAATTCATCACCCGACAAAAAATAGCTTGAAAAGTAATGCCTCACTTTACAAAAAGCTAAATATCCCAAAGTGATCCTGAGAAAGTAATGCAAAGCAAAACAAAAAAAAAAGCCAGTGGTTCCCAGACTAGCAAATCCACAGCCAATATGAAAGGATAATGGGATTAAACAGCAATCAGTACATTATGCAAGTAAGCAATAATTAGTTTGGAGCAGCCACTAATAGCATAAGACATTCTAGTAGCAAATACATTGGCAGTAATCAACAATTGTATTCTGGGAAGCAAAATAAATAAATAAACAACCCAAAAATGAAGAGAACGTTTGTCTGCTGGCAGCTACCTGCTGCCATCTTGGACCCAGGATTAAACTAGTCTTGCCAAAGCACTGACATACACTTATATTCACTAAAAAACAAGACAAAACAATGCTAAAAAAGAACCTGTGAACATTTTTCTTAGCTGATGAAGTTCTTGTTGAAACATTAAAGAGAACAAAAGTGCTAAGAAAAAGTATCATGGGTTCTTTTTTAGCCATAGTTTTGCCTTGTTTTTTTTTAGTTTTCCATTTGTTTAGCAGTTCAGTTGACACTTATATTCACATTACTTCTCTGTGATAGCTGAGATTGTTTCTTTTACGTTCAGCCCAAGGTAGATATACATATATATGTGTATATATGTCTATATATGTATACACACACACACACACACACACATATATATATATATATATATATATATATATATATATATATATATATACACACATACATACACACACACATATATATAGGTCCACTTTCAAATTTCAAAATTCCAAAACATCGAACCTCTAAGTATCAAAGCCCAGAGAACTGAAGTTTTGGAATCTCGAAACTAAAAAAAAAATCCACATTTTTGCAGGGGAGCAAGTCCCCCTAGTTAAATATATCAACTCTGAGATTGCACTACAGTGAAGAGAATGGTAAAGTTCCCGTTCATTTTTGAAAAGCACCCACCTCTTCTAATTATATATACTAAATTAAAGACTGCACAATATTGGGGAATCACACTTTTACATGTTTTTGTCCACTAAACTGTAAGAAAACATATTTCGATCTTAAAGACTTTCAACAAAATTCAGTTCCTCCATATACATATAGGATTCACAATGTCACGTTCTGAAATTGAATATCGAACATTGATTTTCTCCTTTAAACTTGTTTTTCCAGGGGTGTATGTGTGTTTAACAAAAAATACTATTTAAATAAACCTTGAATGTGCATTGGATTGTACATGTTACACTTTCAAGCAGCAAACAAACAAGCAAACAAAAAATATTAAAATTGCATAACAAATGACATAAGGACTCTTAAATAACCAGCAAATAGTGAAATCCATGTAAGATATATATATATATATATATATATATATATATATATATATATATATATATATATATATATGTACGGTTTGCTATCAAAATAAAGAAACACACCTTACCGATTGTCAGAAGTTCGAAGGTAAGTGTGCAAAAAGGCAAAACTGCGACCACAAATCCTGTTGACTCCAAAACATCGACACTTAGCTTGTGTTCATAGTTTTGAGTGTCATTTTTTTTAATTGGATTGCACTACAGTGGAGATCAGGAAAATTACCCTTTTTCTCACTGTAGTGCGATCTTGGAATTAGAATATATAATTAGCAGGGGATTTGGGGGGTGCAGGGGGTTTTGCCCTCCTGCAAAACAGTAGACATGTATGTTTTTTTCCTGTGTTTTTTCCAGATGGTGAGTGGTCCATTACGTGTCGAATGTCAATTTTTTCCTTCTGAAAAAATCAACATTTTGAACAATGATCTTAACGGTATTTGCAGTTCCGGTTCGGGGATGTGAATATTCGTTGTGACTTTTTTATTTTGATAGTAAACTTATATATACATACACACATATATAAATATATGTCATTCATATGATAAAAAAAAAAAAAAAAAAAAAGACTGAAAGTCAAAATGTTGAAAACACAAAATAAAGGTGAATTTGCTCTTTCCCCACTATTGTGTGATCCCAGGATTGGTTTAAATAAAGCACGGGGTGTGGGAGATGCAGTGTGCATCAAAAATGTTTCAATATTTTGACTAGTTAATATTTTGAGGTCTCAAGCATGACTTGTGAAACTCTGTACAGAGGTTATTCAATATCATCCTCCAAACAGACTTCATGCCAGATGAATGGAGGACAGCAAGAGTCATCCCCTTGTATAAAGTGTGGCATCAATGGACCTGGGTAATTATATACAAATAAGCCTGACTAGGCTCATCTTTAAGGCTATGGAAAGGATCATTGTGGAACTAAATAAAGGCAGAGGTAACCAACAAACCCTTGATACAAGCTAGTTTTGGATTTGTCAAGGGCAGATCCTATTAATTTAACCTGGTCAACGTCTTTGACAAGGTCAGTGAAACAGATAATGAGGGTAAATCAGTCTACACCACATATCAAGACCTTGCAAAGGCATTCAACACAATTCCACCCTCAAGTGTTGCAGATAAACTCTTCCAGCTAAATGTTACATAACTCATTGGATAGCAAAACTGCCCATAACTGGAACCCAGGAAATTAGGATGAGTAGCTCTACTCCTCCAAAAGTCCTATCACTAGTGATATACTCCAGGGTTCATTCCTTCAGTTACTCCTCTGGTATTGAAGTAAATGCTAAGGCTTTATGGCTGACCAAGTTTATAGAATACTGTAAACTTGGTGCCATCATAAACTCCCCAGAGAACACCAAAATCCTCCAACAGAGCCTTTCTCTAACAAATTGCTAGTCTCAAAACCATGGCCTAAAAGTAAATGCAAAGAAATGTATAATTGTATCTTTTGGCAAGGTTAACTTCCCATGTAGCTATCACATTGACAATATATCCCTGAAAGATGATTCCATAGTCAGGAATCTAGGAATCTTTGTTGAAAATTAACTGCACTTTGATCACCATGTATCCACTACTATAACATAGTCCTTTTTCATTGTACAACTTATATTTCAATGTGTGGCGTCCAAGTCCAGTGATAGAGTCAGTCAGTCCACTATACTTAGCTCTCATCAGGCTGATAATTGAATATAATGCTGCATTCAGTATAGAATTATCCAAACATTTGTCATAACTTGAGCAACCACAATGCTTTTTCACTGAAAAAATCAAGGACCAAATTCACAAAAACTAGGCAGACCATCTCAAAGCTTTGTTTCTCTTCTCAGTATCATACAAGGTATTAATAGGCAACCTCTGTCTCATGTATTGAGCCTTCTCAGGGCCTATTCTATCAACCTGTTTCACATTTGAAAATCCAATAACATCATAAACACCCACTCAAGGGACCTAAATTTTTGTTTGCAAAATTAGTAGAACATGCTGGCTGGACAGATATATACCGTTCCTATTACACTGTCTTTCACTCCACATTAACCAGAGTACTTCCCTTACTTTATCCAAGTGTAATTTGGATGAATGGACATGTAACCACAAATTCACTCCCAGTTTAAAATCACTGGCCATCATGTATAGGGAAAATATGTAATTATCTTGACATATACTTCTTTGGTCCACCTTTGAATATTCATATTGCAAAATATAAGAGGTAATAATTCCATGGAAATACAAGGCTAGTCTTCTCAAGATCCTCTCAGATCAAATATAAATTCTCAAAAATTTGGCACATTCATTCAGGGGGAGAAGGGGAGGAAAAGATCCATTTTTTTTAAGACAAAAAGCACTAAAAGTTCCAATAAAAGTAATTATTTGGCGAAGACAGTGTGGATTTTGTTCTGCACATATTTCCCATTACTAGCATTTCATGTTTAGTTTAAATTGAAGTCTAAATAAATGCCATAATACTGTTAATGAGAATTTCCTTAAAAAGGTACAAGAAATGATGATCAGTGCTTAGTATCATATATTTTCTTTTGTCACTCAAAGAATCAGTCAATAAAATCTCTTCCATCTTTCTAACCTTTTAGCGAAGAATTGTAAACCTGCCTTCATAATGATGCTAGACACAATCACATTGAGGAGATCGCCTGATAGTGACCAAGTCTAATTACTTGTACATGCTATCCCTATTATATATAACTAATGCAGATCGATTTTAAAACTTTGTATTCAGTATATTTTTACAAAGTTAAAACTTTGTATTCAGGGCTGACCAATTACCTTAGCTATATTCAGCTTATCCAAGCACACAAACTTATTTTCAGCCCCTCTCTCTGTCCCTTCCTTGCCTCTACCTTCCAAATGCCACTACCTGTTAGACATCTACAATCCAGCTTCCAAAACTTAATAGAAGTACATAAACCTGCATGCCCGCCAGGCAAACATCTTCTATCCTTCTCCCTAGCACGTCATTGAAATTCTCTCCCACCTCTCATTCGGACCACCAATAGTCTCTCTGCCTTTAACACCTTGCTCCACTCACACCTAACTTCACAATGGGAATGTTCTTGCTCTCATCCCACATAACTTCCCTGACTTTAGCTACTCTCTACAAGCTAGCTTATCTGTGAATGACCTCTTATAGCCTTATGATGCCTAGCAATAAATTATAGGAACTAGCATACTATATTGAACTTTAATTTGTCTGAAATGAATTCTTTTTTAATGCATTGTACTAATTTGCTCCTGCAAATGCCAATTATTTGCAAATTTATAACTGTGTATTTTATAATTTTCATGTATTTGTAATTTATGTAACATTGTAAACTGTAATATTTGTATTTTTGGAGCTTTTCTCCCCAGGACTCCATTAAAAATGGGCTCCTCATGGCCTAATGGACCATCGTGGCAAACAGACTGCAAATAAAAATAAAATAAAATAAATATAATTATGCATGGTGTACAAATGTTAGTAATATGTTAATCTGCTATTGTAAGATACTTCCTAGTGTATACACCTACAAGATTTTTGCACTTGCTTACACATTTGTATACTGTGATTTTAAATCTGCTATACGGTGTCTGGTTTTTGAAAAGTTCACGTTCATTACAATACTTGAGGCACATGTCCTCTTAAAATGCAAACAGATTGTATTAGTACAAGTACAATAATAAAAATTCTACAGCTATTTTAAATATACAGTGTTTACAGCTCACTGTGTCACAGAACAAAACCAAAAGTGGAAGTGAAAATAATAAATTACAAATGAAAAATGGAAGTGAAAATAATAAATTATAAGTCAAATAACAATGTTCTTCAGTCTTAATTGCAAGTGTTACCAAAAAAAAAAATAAAATAAAAAAAAAAATAAATAACTGTCCAAATGTATAAAACACTAATTAATTTGAAGGGAATTGATCCATTAGAACGATAAGCTGCCATCCTGACCTAAATCCCAAACAGTCCCTAATGAAGATGAGTAGCAGCAGTAATACAGCATTTTCACTGTAACATTTTAGGGGCCACAAACACTGGCAACACAATTCAGACAAACACATGCTTCTGGCACAACCTTCGCAGGAAAATCAAAGCTGGACCAGTAGTACCTGACATTTCAAACAGGTGAAATTCCCAAACCTGCTTTGCCAGGAAAAAAAAATTTCCAGTAGCA
>NW_025056101.1:0-8102 GCF_019279795.1 Protopterus annectens | reverse complement strand
TGGACAAATCAGGAATGGGTTTCCATTCTCTCCTCCTTTCTGGGTACCAGAAAAGAACGTCTGGAATAAAAATGGAGTCCTACATGCTGTGTGGGAGTGCATATTCCTATCACTACTTGTTTGTAAAGACCCTGCAAGATGATAGGAAGCAAGAGGTGCACCTAGTTAGGAGGGTGGTGGGATACCTCTGAAGGTGGAACTGCATTCAAAGTCAGTTCTGTATGATGAATAACAAGGCGGAAGACTCTCTAGGCCGAAGAGTTATCAGCTGCCAGCAAAAATGGATGAGGTTAGTCTTTTTTAAAATAGGAGGGAATGACCTTTTAAGGTGGGGGAAGAATCTAGCAGAATAAATAGGGTGATTTGTCTGGAAGGGAAGTTTCCCAGACAGTGGAGTCTCTAGCAGGTTTATCCTGAAATATTTTTCTTGGCAGATTTTGAAGGCATTGTGCAAGCCCGGACCCAAGGTTTCCCATGAGAAAGAAGTGAACCAGGTTTAGCAACGAGGTAGTTCCTCTCCCTGACACCTGGGAACAAATGTAATGAAAGGTTTACAAAAGAAATTGTGCCTCTTTTCCTTATTCTAGTAAAGGTTTGAAACAAATCCTGCAGATTCATGACCAAATAACAGATCGAAACTATTAAAGAGAGAAATCTAAAGTTTAACTTTAATATCCTTAAGGAAAGGGACTGAAAATGGAGCCATGGAGATTCTTACAGATCAGTAGCAGTTGCTCTGAATGAAGCTTCCACTGCATCATTAACTTTAGCATACTATAGTATGTCTTTGCCATCTGGGTAGGTTGACACACCATGAAAGAAATAGTCTGCTCTGTTTTTCTTTCAGGCAGTTCAAGGTTAGACAGAGGTTTTGTTCAATTCCTCAGAACAGACAACAAATATTTAGTCATTTGTGTTTGGTAATTCAAAGCTCTAAAGGCCAAAGTGGCAAAGGCGTTAACTTTTCTTTCCATATCTGTCCACTGTCTTACTATCTGTTTAAGGGTAGGGGCATTAGCAGCAGTTCACAAAAGTCAAGAAGGCTGGTCTATGGAAATTAGGGGGTCTACCAAAGGATTTTTTATATATCTCCCAATTTTAGGGTTCCTATAAAAGTTGCTTGCTGCAAGACTTATCAGGTCTGTTAGGGGCAAGAGGTTGAGAGTTAAGCTGTGGCAGAAGTAGGATGCAAATGCATCCAGAAAGAATACCAACCTCCAGTAAGTTCATAATATCTCTTCTGCACCTCAAGCACTTGTTTAGATTCCCACTCAAATGCATCATTTTTGTGATAGTTTCCCCAAAGGAGATTTCCTGTGAATTTCAGACAAGTCTGAGGATAAGGTATCCTCATGATCCAAAAGCCATTTGTGCCAGAGCAGTTGAATCTAAGAAGAATATACAAGAACATTCATCCAAATCAGAATCTACCTAATCCATCTCAGAAAAGGGACTCATGTTATCTCTTTTCTTACGCGGGAGTAAATGCATCTTGAAGGGTGCAGTGGAAAGAGTGGGAGGAGAAGGCGAGGGACAAAATGACGGCTTAAAAGGTCCCTGACAAAACTTCATCCATTCTTTTTTTCTAGGACATCTGAGGAAGGGAAAACATTTTACAGATCTTCTGTTTTTCTTCTTACTACTTAATCCCACAATCCCCACTTTAACAAAATGTTGAGGTTCTGACGCCTTGGCATACCTCCATCAAGATGAGACACCAGGCACCTTTTTTAGGTACCCCTAGATTTCAGGGATGTCCTTTAGTGCTTCCCAAAAATTATGTTCCCCATTCTTAATACTGCTCACGACTGGTTAGTCATACCTGGCTTATTAGAATTAGATGTCATACCGGCCTCCAGCAGGGTCACAGTATTGTCTGACAGGAGCAGGGTAATGGCCTGTCGCCATCTAATGAATTTCTTTTTGAAATCAGTTGGGACCTTCAGTTCAAAGGTTCTGCCACCATTTTAAGAAATTGGGTGAGGTGCTTTTCTAAGCACTCTGCCTCTAAATGGGTATTAAGTGAGGCGAGAAAAAGTGCACATCCGTGGGGAGGTTTTTGGGACAAAGCAACAGACAAATTTGACAATTCTTATAATAGGTGTTTGGTACAAAGATCAAAACAAATACTGGGGTGGAGATCCTTATAGGGGAGATCTGCCACCACATGACCAGCACTTCTTCACTCTTAGCTAATATCTAACAGATTCAAACCATAATATACAAATAAAACATGGAAGAAGTTTCCTAATGGGGCATAAGCAATGATAAAAATATCTGTACACTTTAAACCATGACATGAAGAACAGTTGTTGTTACAGTTGTGGCCTGCGTACCCATAAATGTAGATGTTTGAGTGTATTGTCCACTGTTGCAGTCATCACATTTTAGGTTATCCCTGCCAAAGGCCTAGCCCTCGGCAACGGCCCGAGGCACCCAGAAAGAAGTGAGTATTTCTGCATCTGTTGCTGTGTGCTTGGCGGGAGACTGGCAGTCAGGGTTGCCAGTGGTATAAAGAGTAAGGCAGCCGGCTATTACATCAGTATTTCTTACGCCCAAACCTGTCCAGGAGACCCAAAGTAGGAGACCGGGTTCTGGTGCAGAAAGAACCACACCAGATGGAAGAATAAATACCAATATGTCCCCTTGCAGGGAAGGAGAGAACTGCAACAAGGAAGAAAGGTAACAAAAGGAGAAAAGAAAAAAGGGGATGGAGGGACAGAAACCAGGACTGCAACAGTGACCTCTACACTCTACACTTGAACATCTACATTTATGGTAGAGTGTACACAACTGTACTATGTTCTTCGTGTTTCATTGTTTGCAGTCCATCACATTTGGGTAGATTCCCAAAGCTGTGGGAAATAGTAGAGAGGCAGTCAAGTAAAGCTGAGGGAATGGCCCTGGGATGCCACTGCAAGACTGCAAAGGCAAACACTGTCCCTGGATTTGGAAAGAGAGGAAGGTGGTAATGGCTTGGTGGCATTGAACTTAGATGTCCAGGTGGCAGCACTCAGGATGTCCCTGGTGGGGACCTCTCTGAGAAAAGCTGCAGAGGAATGGAGGCTGCTCCTGAGGTGGAGTGTGTCCTGACCCCCAGCGGGGGAAGGCTTACCTGTATGCTGTTTGTAGCAGAAATAGAAATGCAATGTGCTTATCCATTTGGAAATGGTTTGCTTGGAGATAGCTTTGCCTTCTGCCCTAGCAAAGCTAACCAGTAGTTGATCAGACTTTCTGAAGGACTTAATCTGAGCTGTCTGTGCACATCTAGAGAGTGAAGAATCCTTTCCACCTTGTTCTGGGAATTAGGAAAGAAGGTGGGCAAATGAATGGATTGGTTGAGAGCTACACTGGACTTTCCACCTTAGGGATGAAGGATGGAGATTAGATTCACAGCGGATACCAGGTCTGGATGGAAAATAGATGTAGAAGGGTTCCACAGCCACAGGTGCTTGCAGCTCAGGGGACTCCTTCTGGCTGAAGTGATGGCAGAAGGAATGCACTGTCTTCAAAGAGAGAAATTTTAGCTCTGCAGAGGCCAAGCTGGTTCAAAAGGAGGCAGTATGAGCTTTTCCCACAAAGACAAAGTTAAGGTTGGCTGGTGTTGGTGCCCTTCTGGGGGCCTAAAAGTAGCCCCACTGAGGAACTGTTTGATCAAAGGAGGTGTGAGAAGGGCTGCTCAGTGGGAAAATAGGCAGAAACAGCAGAGCGCATGAGATTTTATAGAAGAGGAAAAACAGACCATGACTGGCGTAGTAGCTCAGCTAAGTAATCCAGGATGAGAGAAGGGATGGAGGGCTGTGCTGTACTAGCCCCCTATAGCCTGGATCAGGTGCACAGAACCTTTTCCATTTATCTGCATACAAGACTTTCTGGTGCTTTAGGGTCTGGCCTCATGGATAACATCAGAACCTGTTTACTGAGGGATGGCAGATTGGTTTGGAGTTAGGGAATAAGACAAGAAGCTCGACTTGAGAACTGAGTGTCTGCAATGCGGGGATGCATGGAATTTCCCCTTCCCTCTAGGATTAGGAGGTTTGGGAATCTAGAGAAAGGGTACCAAAAGGAGGCAGCAGGACAGGCTGCAGCCTCTTGGCAACAGGGAAGTTGTACCAGTGCCAGCCAGGGAGACCCAGTTGGAGCTATAAAGAATGGTCCCGGTTTCACCCTCCCATATTTTAGGCAGTACCACAGGGATGAGGAGGTAGGGAGAAAGCGCATAGGCCAAGAAGGTGGACCCAAGGGGGAAGGAGGGATCCACTTTCCAGGCCATGCAGTGATGCTCCCTAGTGCAGAATTTGCTGAGCTGATGTGTTTGTGTAGTGAGGAGGCAAAGAATTGACCTTGGACCAGGGGTTCCCCCATTTCTGAGTTAGCCACAGTGAAAGGTACTTCTGTTGAGCTGCCACTAGTGTGTGGGTCCAAGAAAGTTTCTGCTTAATTAGTCTGCCAGAGGAGTTGAGAGGCTGGGTAGGTGCTGTGCAATAACAGGTCCCAGTTGCATGGAAGGGCCCCGTGAAGACAAAGGGTGCCGCCATGGCGAGCCTGCTATAGAGGGTAGGAGTGAGTCCCCTCCCTAGCTTGTTGATGTACCACATCATCACGAGTATTTTCTGTCTGTCTTGATCAGGAGAACCCCTAGAGAGGGGTTTGAAAGCTATCAAGGTGTGCTGCACAACCACATCATCTCTTTTGATTAATGTGCAGGGGGATTTGCTGCTTGAAGCTCCACACCCACTGGCCCTGTATGCACCTCCCGTCCAGGTGTGTTACCCCCAAGCATAGTCCTGATGCATCTCTTGCGGTGAGGGTCTGGGTGGCGGGGGTGGTGGGAGAAGGAGCAGTCCCTTGCTGTTCGAGACATGCTGTTGTCCCATAAAGAAATTCCGTTCTAAGAGGCAAAGGAATTATAAGTAGAAGAGTTTCCAGGTCTTGGAGTGAAATTTGACACAAAGGAGGCACTTTAGGTACCACTGAGAGTTTCCTCATATGCAGTCTGGCATATGGAATGAGGAGGTATGAAGATGCTCCCCTAAATCCCAGAGCTTGCAGGATTTTCCTTGCAGAAAGCTGGGGCCTGGTAATGATTAGCAGGAGTGGGCTGACAGGAAGAATTTGTTTGGGCTAGTGTAAGATATGCCATCTGGGATGCCTGTATTCAGAGCTTGCTCCCAGGAAGAGATTATAACTTCAACTTTGGGTGGGAACCTGCTTTGATTTCTTTTAAGCTGATTGTAACATACCCTAGGGAGGTTTAGTGGAAGGCTCTTTACAAAGGCCAGGTGCTTGAGCAAACAGATTTTTCCTGGCTGTCTGCATAGCTGAATAAAGGAGTCATTTTAAAAATAGGGGTTTGAAAATTTGAGATATTTCAGCTGCCTACAAAAGGCAATGGCAATGGAGACCGAACCAGACAGACTTTTGTGAGAAAAGTTACAGTTTATTGTACCTACCACTAAAGTGTAGATGTTCAAGGATCCCACATTGCCTGCAGTCCTAACTATTGGGTAGTCCATGGCTGTCAGTCAGTGGCTGCCCGAAGATACCAAGAATTATATGGCTGGCTGATAGGTCACGCAGTAGCATTGCCCGGTAGACTGACGTCCAATGCGATCCAGGGGTACTAATCTTGCCCCATGACGGCGATCATATCCTCAATCTTTTCTTGCCCCAGATGTCAGAGAGACCCTAAAAACAAGGCCAAAACAAAACACAAAAATGCCTGCACCAAAAATAGTATACAATATATACAAAGGTACCAGAATATAATCTCACCTACACAACCACCCCCAAACACAGAGGGGAAGGAAGGAGGGAAATGGTAAAATTTGACTGCAGCAATGTGGATCCTCGAACATCTACATTTATGGTAGAGTACAAAAACTTGGCCACTATGTTCATTTCATTCCACATTGCTGCAGTCCTAACTCAATGGTAGGAATCCCCAAAGCAGGAGGTAAGGGAGGCTGGCAAAATCCATTAGGAAGCAGAAGCTGATAACATGCCTTGCAAAATAGCTGTGGCAAAACCAGCCCTAGACTTGGAAGTAGGGGAAGGTAGTAATGTGCTTAGAGAGAGTATGCACTGAACTCCAAGTAGCTGCCTCCAAAAGTATCCTAGTTGCACACCACTTATAGAAATGCTGTTGAGTGGCAGTAGCCCTAGTGGAATGAAGGGCCTAATCCCAGCTGGAATCTCTTTGCCATGATGGGAATAACAAAAATGCAATGCAAAACCCAATCCACCCTACCTGAAAATAGTTTGTTTTGACACGAGAGCTTACCCTCTGAACTCAAAAGCAAAGAAACAAACAACTGCTGAGACTGCCCTAAAATCGCTTAGTCCTGCTTAAATAATATAGCATGATTTGCCTGTGTACATCTAAAGTGTGCAAAATCTTTTCCCCTTTATTTTGGGGATCTTGCATAGAAAGTAGGCAAATGAATAGTTTGGTTTAAAGCCACACTACAGAAACCACCTTAGGCATAAAGGCAGAGTTAGATGCAGTAATTACCAGTACTTCCTTATGAAAAGGTCAAAAAGGCTCAACGCCCATAAGGGGCCTGTAACTCAGAAACCAGCTTCTTGCAGAGTAATGTGCCAACAAAAGCAGTCTTCCATGACAAGGGTATTTCCAGTTCCTTGCAGTAGCACTTGAGCTCAAGGTTAGTATGAAGTAAATTTCTCCAACACAAATTGGTAGGATCCCAAGCAAGGTAGGAGCTCATTGGGGAATGCCTTATATTCTTTGCCCTCCTAAGAAATTGCTTGAACAAAGGATGTAGAAAACAATGGTGGGTCACAATCCATAGTGAGCTGATGATGCTGCAGCATGAATCTTAATGGAGCGAAAAAGAATAAAGCAACACCTTTGTCCAACCAACTCAGTAAGATATTGAAGAGCCACACTCAAATTAGGCTCCGAAATCTCCCAAATTCTTTGCTGCGGTCAAAATAAAATCTCTTCCATTTTTTTTCTGCGTACACTTTCCTTGTACTAAGGTCTTCTGAAGCTACATAATCACATTTAAAACTTGTTGAGGAAGTTGGAGACCTGCTGTCTTTTCAAAACAGAATATGCCAGGCTGTTAGATGAAGAGTTTGAAGCTTGACATTGAGCAGATGACCCGTCCCTCTGAGACAATAGGTTGGGTGGAATCAGGAAGTAAGGCCATGGAGGCTTCCTTACCAGACTCCTCAGTAATGAGTACAAGTGCTGCTGCGGGCCAATCTGGACTATTAAAATCATCGCTTGTCTGTGTCTGACCTTTAGAAGCTTTCTTTGGGAGGAAAGAGGCAGAGGTGGAAAAGCATACACATGAAGATTTTTCAACCCTTTAGAAAGAAAAGAGCATCCACTTTCCAAGCTGTGTGATGAAATTCCTTCACATATAAAACTTTGGCAGCTAGTGTGGTTCAGTGGAGGCGAATAGCAGATCTATGTCTGGAGTTCCTCATGACACTGTCGAAAATTTTTTTGAAATACATGAGATCAGTTTCCCACTATTAGTAGGGATCCATGATTTGTCTGCTGTAACACATCTGCTAAGGAGTTCTGTGCTCCCGGCAGAAAACCTTGCCTGAAGAAATTAGTTGCAAGCTGAGCAAGTCTCCCCATAAAATCATTGCTTGCCTGCACATTATGGGTAAGAATGTGTTCCCCCTTGTTGTTTGTTGATGTACCACACTGACAGTTGTTGTTGTCTGTTGAGAATCAACACCTGCCCTGGAAAAGTAACTCCTTGAAAGCCATTAATGCAAACTGGACTGCTAACATGTCTCTTTCCATGTTGAATATGTGTAGATGCTGTAGTGATCTGTGCAAGGCCACTTGTCTTTGTATCCACTGTCGCCATCTAGATGGAAGCTCCCCAAAGCAATGTCTAGAGGGCATCCATCGTTAGAATCTGACTTGCCCTCTACAAGCACAGGGTCTGAGAGTCCCTTGTTTAGGTGACATTCCTGAGCCCACCACAAAAATTCCTTTTAGATACAAGGTATTATTTGAATGACAGTGTCAAATCCTGGCAGTGCTGTGTCCATAGATTTTGAGAGATACCATTTACACAGCTTCCTCATATGCAGTTTGGCATTGGGGGAAA
>NW_025056100.1:0-7343 GCF_019279795.1 Protopterus annectens | reverse complement strand
GAGGCCTCTTGCAGGGCTCCTGTTACTGGGTCTGTGCTTAGAAGGCATGTTTTGGCTTAAGGGAGCAATCTTTGCCTGATCATGTTAAAGCTTAAATTGCTGTATGCTCCTTAAATCAGGACCGCTTGCTCTGGCAATAAGGCTGAAGAAGTTCTTAAAAAGATGGAAGATAAAGCTAAATCTATGCAAACTGTTAAAAGATTTTTTTGCAAGTGCAACCACCAAGTTTTTGTAGGCACTGGCCCACTATGAATTGGTCCTTTCTTCCGTGTCCCTCCCAGATCCTCTCAAGCCAAACCCAGGCACAAAGCAAAACTCCCAGGTATCAGTCCCAGGGGATTCTCAGAATTAGCAGTGGGGCCTCCACCTCCAAATCTGGAAATAGCAGGACACCTCTGTGGTAAACAGTCTCAATGACTTCCTTTTAAAATTCCCAAGCACTTATGTTTTAAATCAGCCTTTGGGGAAAGACAGCTCAGCCAAGAGAAATGAGAACTCATAACCCAGACAAAATGGGTTTCAAATATAGTGTCCCAGGGATACAGATTTCATTTCCAAACATTGAGAACACCTTCAAACAGGTGGCCAGACCTGCCCCTCAACCAGTGGGCAGAGGCTCAAAAACAAATACTCTTCCCTCTTAAGTATGGGGCTATCCATCTGGTACCAGATGAGAAAAGGGATACTTCTATTCCAGGCTTTTATGGTACCCAGAAAAGCACAAATCATGGCGCCCAGTCCTGAACCTGTTCCTACCTAAACACCTTCTGACATTCCAAAATTCAAAATGCTGACTCTTCACCAGTTACTTCCTATGCTAGGCAAAGATGCCTGGTTAGCAACTCTAGATTTAAAAAGCTGCATACCTGCACATCCCAGCCAGGGAATCTGCAGAAGATACCTTCGCTTCAAAGCAGGCTACTTGCATTTATCAGTTCTCTGCACTGCCCTTTGGCTTGTCTACTGCCCAGGGTATCTACAAAGTGCCTAGCTCCAGTGATTGCATTGCATTTTGCAGGTAAAAGAAATATTCAGATATATTCATACCTGGACGCATTTGCCCAATCTTCAGGCAGAAACCAGGGCATACTTTTAAATCATCTGGCATTTGTAAAGGGTTCTAACCTGTCTCTGGGGTACAAATTCATATAAAACTTAAAAATCACAATTGGTAAATTCTGTCAACAGATTAAATTCCTGGGTGCAAGCTTGAATACAACTGCCCAGATGGCCTCACGCCAGAGAAGCAAATTAATTTGGTAACTTACTTCCAAAACAAGTTGCTACAAAACCCTACTATCTGTACAAGACAAATGCTGCAAGCCTTGGGGGTTCATGGCCTCCTACATTCTTCTAATTCCATATAAAGACCAAAGGCGAGAAAACTACAGTGGTATCTAAAGTCTATGGAGTCAACATTGTCACAGCCTGGAAACAATGATTCCTATTATACCTGCCTACTTGAGTCTTACAGGGCAGAGGCCTGCCACCAAATACAAGGGACTACTATATTCACACTACCCCGTCAGCCCAAACCCTAACTATAGATGCATCAGACGCTACCACGCTCCATACAGGGAAGCGCATTCAGGACAAATGGAAACTCCAAATCAAATGCACCTACTTATCAATCAAAAGAAATCTCTGTACAGAATGCCTGACAGCCTCATACAAGCATCTTCCAGGACAACTAATGGTAAGGACGACAACACCATGGTTATGGTACATAACAAGCAGGGGGTATACATTGCTACCTCTTGCAGACTAGCCATGGCATTTCGAACACAGCCTTGAGCTACCAAGTGCACCTATTAAAAGCTCAATTCCTGCCAGGAAAATTGGAATACACCAAGAAAACGGATTCAAGCAGAAACCTCATGGATCCAAAGAGAAACTGGAAACCAGATTTTCAAACATGTTGATGTTTAACGGGGAGCCTAGACATAGATCTATTTGCCTCACCCCAGAACTACCGGGTTGACAAGTTTTGCACAAGGACTACCAACAAACAAGCCTGGAAAGTGGTTTGCTGTGTCCTTCAGCCAGAAAAACTATCAGTCTACGCCATCCCCCCTCTGCCTTTGCCCAAAGTTCTACTAAAAGTCAAACAGGGCAAACCAAGGATGATTTTAATTGTCTAGACTGACAAGGCGCCAACACTGGTACCCCTCTCCCGCGCAATGCACCCGCACCTGCTCAGACCCCTTTCTTGCTGTCTCAGCAGGAGGGATAACCAAATTCTGCACCCTCAGCTTCCAACATTGAACCCCGTGCCTGGCTAATCACTTAAATTCATCCCTCAGCAAACCTGTGATGGATGTCATCTTGAAGCAAGGAGACCTAGTAATTAGAAAATCTATGCTGACAAATGGAAAAGATCTCAGCCTGGAACCACCTTTAGGGATGAGCACAGCAGCTCCAATTTACCTCAGGATTTTGCAATACTTAACTGAGATGCTTCCACACAAGGGCCTGTCTTTTCCCCTCCATTAAAATCCACGCCAGCTATTTCCAGCTCACTATACCATTGGTGAATCACCCTCTCATCCTCTGCTCAAGCAGCATCCAGAGGGGCAAAACTTGAGACCACCCAGGAGAGCCTCCTCCTACCCTGCATGTGGGACCTTAACTTCTTGCTTTGAGAAACTGATTCTACCTCCTTTCAAGCCAGCTACTACTGCAGACTTAAAATTTCTTTCTTGGAAAACAGCCTTCCTTTTAGCAATCACTTCAGCTAGAAGGTTATCTGAATTACAGGCCCTTATGGCAGTGGAGCCTTTCATCATCTTTCATGCTTACAGGGTATCTTTCAGGACCAATCCATCCTTTATGCCCAAGGTGGTTTCCAGTGTGGCTCTTAATCAGACCATTTATTTGCCAACCTTCTTTCCCAATCCACAGGACAAAGGGGAATGGATTCTGCATTCATTGGATGTACACAGACAACTTAGATTTTACTTGGACAGGACTAAATCTCGAAGAAAATCTGAACAATTGCTGGTAGCATTTGCTGCAGGGGCAGAGGGGAAGGCTATTTCAAAACAAACCATTTATAAATGGATGTTTATTGCATTCACTTCTGCCATAAGCACCATGGAAAACCTATCCCCCAAGGGATCAGATCTCACTCCACCAGGGCTTTATCTACTTCTGTGGCCTTCTAGAGGTGTCCCTACCAGGACATCCTAGAAGCTGCTACCGGAGTTCTGTACATACTTTCACCAAGCATTATCATTTACCAATTTCTAAATCCATTGGCTTTGCCACTGCAGTCTTGTAGAGCCTTATAGCTAGTCCTAATGCTATCTAATTGCTTCCTCCCATCCTTAGCTTTTGGAATCTACCTAATGTGGGATGATTGCAACAGTGAAACACGAAGAACATAGTACAGATGTTCATCATGTTTCACTGTTGCAGTCATTACTCTTGGGTTATCCTGCTGGCAGGCTACCCTCAGTCAGCCAGAATTCCAAAGTCTAGGTCTGGTACTGTTGCTGTCAGCTTCTTCCCTGACGCCAATAATGCTAAAGGATATAAAAGATGCAGTCAATTTACTTTCTTTCAGTCTTCTTGCTGTGTGGTGCCCGGCTAAAGCAGCCTGCAAGTGCCGGGTCGGCTTCAATTCTGAGATTTTCTAATCCAAATTTCTGAACCAAGTCTTCATTAAAGCTTTGGTACCCCGCTGGGGAAACTTTTCTTGCTCCAGACCGATGTCAGGAAAGTTAACAATTGTATTTCTTGTGGGAAGCGCTAAATACCCTATATATGATTTTACCTACTGTAGTCCTTTTGCCTAGGCCCTGATCACAACGCTAGTTAGCTGTCGGTTTTTTGCTAGATTTAACTAACGACTATTAAGTCATTGTCTGATTTGCATTTCATTACTTTACCAAAAGATTTAATTATATAATGCCGCTGGAACAGCCGACGCACCAAAAGTTTACAAAAACGCAAGGACAAGGAAAAGGATAGGCATCTCGAGGTCCAAAACCAACCATGAGGTCTCCGCTAGGCCAGTCGCTGGTTCATTGGTTCTCAGTGAGGGTGCTTTGCAGCCCCTGGCACCCGCTATACTGAGCCACAGGCCGCCTTCTGACTTCACGGAGCCGACTGGGCCGGATACTCAAGGTATTGGACACTGAAATCATTCCCCTCAGATGGGTCCGGAGCAGCTGAGCAGGCACTGCTTGAGGTGTCTTCAGACCTACACAACTATTATATATATTAAGCTTTACTTCCTCATCTTCAAAGACTAAAGCAGCTTTAAAGACGAAGAAACAAGTACAAAGTACTTCTACCTGTACTTCCATGCCTAAAAACAGATGTTCAGAATGGCCAAGACCTAATTACTTGATTAGGGTTCCCATCCCCTCCTGGATATGAGGCCTAGGCAAGAGACAGGGGCATTATTCTGACTGCTTCTACTTCCTTCATTCCTCTTCTGAACAGGATTATTCCATGCTTCCCTGTGAGGACTTGAATGGCAATCCATTCCTTCCAGCCTCTCCTGAGGATTATTCTTCTTTGGGGAAGCCCTCCTGCATACCATGAGGGAGATTTCCACTGGGGAGAGCCAAGGTTATTCTGAATCTAAGAAAAGTTGCCCAGAAACTTTCTGCTACTCTCAGCACAGACCCCTCGCCCACCTGTTCTAGACATTGTAGATGATGTGTTTTCAGAGTCCGCCTGTCCCCTGACCTCTTTACCCTCCTGCACCTGCTAAGCCAGACAGATACTACAGGGTTCCGATTCTCATAAATTCCTATATAAAACTCCCCGCTGCTGATCCCAGAAACTGTATCTCAGGGTCCCAAAGGGGTTAAAGCTTCCACTGCAAAAAACTCTGTTCCCTCTGATAGGGATTCTAGAGCTCTAGACAGATGGGGGAAAAGTTTACACCTTCTGCTACCTTGGCTGTAAGGGCTTTAAATTGTCAGTTTCATATGCTTAAATATCAGTACATTAATATCACTGCTTAAACAGAAATTGTTGACAAATACTGAATGTTCAGAAAACAAGGAAATGCAGGATTTATTGCATGCAGTTGAACAAGTGGGAAAGCATACTTTGCAATGTGGTTATGATCACTGGAGGCTCTCTTGCAGGGCCGCTGTTACAGGTTCTGTTATTAGAAGGCATGCTTGGTTAAAAGGAACAGAATCTGCCTGATCACGCTAAAGCAAAAATTATTAGATGCCCATTACAGCATGATACTTTGTTTGAAATAAAGCAGAAGAGGTGTTGGAAAAAATGGGGATAAAGCAAAATCAAGTGCAGATGTATCCATATGATTTCTTACAGGGTACAGCTACCCAGGCTTTAGCAGGAACTGGCCTCTAAAAATTGGTCCTTTCCAGTGTCGGATATGACCAAAGAGGTGTATATAGGATGCCCCAGAGGCAGATCCACCCCCAAGGCTCATGCAGGCCTAAACAATGGGGTGCCCTGCCTCTAAAAGTTTAAGAAGACAAATCACAACCTACAGGACACAGTCCCACGACTTTCCTCTGCCAGATCCAAGCACTTTTCTTCTTTTTGTCAGCCCCCCTTAGGGGAAACCAGCACTTTTTTCTATATCAAACTGGCAAATGGTTACCTAAGACAAATGGGTCCTGAACATAGTGCTGTCTCAAGGCTACAGGCACCCATTTTCACACCCTACCAAGGACAAACGTGAGTGCCAGACCTGCTGCCACACAATCAATGGGCAGAGTACACAAAATACTGGCAGCCCTCATGGACATGAGGGCCATTCAACAAGTACTACAATGTATAGTGAAAGTAAAGGATTTTTACCTAGACTTTTCCTAGTGCCTAGAAAGGATAAAACCTGAGACCAATACTGACCTGTCTATACTAAATAATATTCCTGGAAGTCTCAAAATCTAAGATGTTGACTCTACAGCAGCTACTGCCTATGCTGGGCAAGAAGGTTGGCTCGTGAATCTTGACTTAAAAGAGTGCATACCTGCATGTCCCAGCTGTGACAATCTTGCAGAATATACCTGCATTCATAGCTGGCTCGGGCACCACCACCTCTGCACTGCCCTTTGGCTTATCTACTGTGCCCAGGGTTCTACAAAAATGCCTGGCACCAGTAATTAAGTGCTTTGCAGATAAAGAGGAATTCAAATATATCCCTACTTGGACGACTGCCTTATTCAAGCAGAGAGAACAAAGACATTCTCTTCTAAAGTATCTGGCGCTTGTAAAAGGATTACTAATTGGCCTAGCATACACAGTAAAACTTAAAAAGAAATCAAAACTAGTGCCCTCGAGATAATATTCCTGGGTGCAAGCTTAAATACTAAACGCCCAGATGGCTTATCTCTCATGCCAGACAAACAAAAGCAACTGACTTCTTACTTCAAGAAATTCGCAAACAAAACCCACTCTATCTGCAAGGAAAATCCTGCAGGCCTTTGCCCATGGCATCCTGCATTCTAAATTCCCATATGCCAGACTGCATATGAGGAAGCCATAATGCCTGAGACAGTAATTCCAGTCATTCCCACCTGCAACAGGAGTTTCATGGTGCAGAGGCCTGTCACCACAACAAGGGTCTGCTATTCAGTTTACCCACAGCCAGACAGACACCGACAACGGATGCATCAGATTATACCTGAGGGGCTCATATGGCAGGAAAAATGTATTTAGGCACATGGCTGCAAACCAGATGCATCTTCACATCAATCAAAAAGAGATGCTAGCTGTTCTAAATACCCTGACAGCTTTCAAGGACCTGCTAGTTTTATCCAGGACAGCTTACTGATAAAGATAAGACACAATACCACGGGTCAAGTGTGCTACATAAACAAGTAGAGAGGTACACATTCCTACCCTCTGCAGACAAGCAATGACCTTATGTGACACAGCATTGGCTTATCAAGTTCACCTGCAAGCACACCCTGCCAGGAAAAACAAATACCTAAGTAGATCTAATCCAAGCAGAGGTCTCATGGATCCCAATGAATGGAAACTGATCCACGCCCAGTACAAATGTATGCCTAGATCTGTTTTGCCTCTACAACCGCCAGCTTAGAATATCACGCCAAGCATGGAAAGTGGGCGCCCCATCCTTCATGCTAGCTGGAAAAATCTAACAGTATATGCCTTTCCTCCAATGCCTGTCCTTCCCAGGGTAATTCCTAAAGGTCAGAGAAGAGAAGAGAAGCCAAAATGATACTGATTGCACCAGACTGGCCACGCCAGCACTGGTACCCAATCCTAAAGAGCTTGTCCCCAAGGTCCAGCATGGATATTGCCTCAAACTTCAATTTGCTGACCCAACAAAACCCAATCAGGAAAAATTCCTTTTCCCCAGCCCCAAAAACTTCCAAGGG
>NW_025056099.1:0-5563 GCF_019279795.1 Protopterus annectens | reverse complement strand
CGGGGAATTTGGGGGGGCCCTCGGGGGGGGGGGGGCCCCCTTTTTCCCCCCCCCGGGGGTTAGGCCTTCTCCTTCTGTTTCCAAGGCTTCTCCCAGAGGCAGGCCAGGTTTAGCTTCAGTTGGTGTCACTCCTAGTTCTTCAGGATCTGTGCCCAAGAAGCATATGCTTAAAATGGCAGAAGATTTGATTACTTTGATTAGAGGTTTTTTGCCCCTCCTGATAAGGGCCTAGGGTGGAACCTGAGTTGGGGAGTTTTGAGCAGGCTTGGGATGTTTCAGAGTCTTCGGCTGAAGACTTGCAGGAGTATTCTCCTTATTCTGATTCTGATGTGGATGATTCTACTCCTTCTGCTTCTCCTCCTGAGGATTTTTCTTTTTCAGAGACTCTTCATTGCATGAGGGAGCATTTTAAGTGGGAAGGTCAGGACTTCTCTGATTCCAGGAAAAGGCTTAGGGATTTTTTGTTTTTACCCCAGCATAGGCCTTTGGCTATACCTCCTGTTCTGGATGTTGTGGAAGATGTGTTTGCAGAGGCTTCTCTTTAAACCTGATTCTTTGCCTCCTGCTCCTGTTAAACCGGATAGGTATTACAGGGTGCCTGAAGCTCATAAGTATCTTTTAAGAGTCCTAGGGCGGACCCAGAAACTGTTAGTCAGGGGCCTAAGGTGTTAAGGCTTCTGTTGTTAAAAATCCGTTCCTCCAGATAAAGAGGCCAGGGCTTTGGATAGATGGGGAAAGAAAGTTTTACTTCTTCCACCCTAGCTATGAGGGCTTTGAATTGCCAGTTTCACATGTTGAAATACAAAACTATCTCTTTCTCAATTGAAGTCTAAAGATGCTCGGAAGGTATTGAGTGTAAAGAGTTACAAGATTTAGTACATGTTTCTGAACAGGTGGGTAAGCATTCTTTGCAATGTGGTTTTGATGCTGTACAGGCCTCGTTTGGGTGGCTGCCACTGGGGCAGTTCTTCGAGGCACGCCTGGCTGAGGGATCAGAATTTATCTGACCATGTTAAGACAAGGATTTTAGATGCTCCTTTAAAATCTGATGTGTTGTTTGGTTCACCTGTTGAGGCAGTCTTAAAGAAAATGGAAGACAAGGCTAAGTCTATGCAGACTGTTAAAGATTTTTGCAGGTTCAGCCTCCAAGTTTAGTAGAAATTGGCCTACTAAGGGGTGGATTCCTTCTTATGATTCCCAGTCTAGGGGTAGATCTAGACGTGGTGGGGGCAGCCCCCCTTTTTTAAAAAGGGGCCCCCATTTTGGGGGGGGGGGTTTTTCAAACAGACCCAATGACCTACCTTTTCAGCTGCCAGAGCCTTCTTGCCTGGCAGCACCTTTGGGAGGAAGGTTGGCACTTTTCAAGGAAAATTGGAGTTTAATTACCCAAGACAGATGGGTATTGGATATCATACACCAAGGTTACAGGTTTTATTTCCATACCTTGCCTCCTTTCAAAGGCATGCCAGACGTTTCCCCCTCAGCAAAGAATAGAGGCTCACAAACAAATTTCTCTGTTTCTTCAAATAGGGGCCATACAGCCGGTCCCTTTCCAGAAGTGGGCCTAGGATTTTATTCTCGCCTGTTCCTAGTACCAAAGAAGGGGAACACGTGGAGACCAATTTTGGATTTATCTATCCTCAACACTTATCTGGACATTCCCAAGTTCAAAATGTTGACGTTACAACAGCTTTTACCTCTGCTGGGCAAAGATCATGGATGGTAACTTTGGATCTCAAGGAGGCTTACCTTCATGTTCCTATCAGACTGAGTTGCAGGAAGTATCTGCTGGCTGGGACTTCTCATTATCAGTTCTCTCTTTCCCTTTGGCTTATCTACTGGCCCAGAGTGTTCAAAAGTTCTGGCTCCAGTGATAGCTTTTTTAGGCTAAAAGGAATACAGATCTATCCTTATTTGGACGATTGCCTGATTCTGGCTCAAGGAAGGACGAGCTTCTTCATCATTTGGAATATGTGATAGCAGTGCTAAGATGGGGGTATTTGTGAACGAAATAAAGTCCAGTCTAGTACCCTCTCAGGACATGTGCTTTCTTTCGAAAACAGCCCCCCCAACCCCCGGACAAACAAAAGAATCTTTCCCTTTACTTCCATCAATTGTCTCATCAGTCCAGGCTGACTGCAAGGACAGTCCTTCAAGCCTTGGGGTTCATGGCATCTTGTATTCTGGTGCTTCCCAATGCCAAACTGCATATGAGGAAGCTACAATGGTATCTCAAAATGTATGGACACAGCACTGCCAGGATCTGGACACTGTCATTCAATAATACCTTGCATTCAAAAGGAATTTTTGTGGTGGGCTCAGGAATGTCACCTAAACAAGGGACTCTCTGTGACCCGCCAGAGGCAGTCAGATTCTAACGACAGATGCCTCAGACAAAGCTTGGGGAGCTCATCTAAATGGAAAGTGGATACAAGACAAGTGGCCTGCCAGACTACAACATCTACATATCAACTTGAAGGAGATTTTAGCAGTCCAGTTTGCATTAATAGCTTTCAAGGATTTACTTCTTCCAGGGCAGGTGTTGATTCTAACAGACAACACAACTGTCATGTGGTACATCAACAAGCAAGGGGAACACATTCTTATCCTCTATGCAGGCAAGCAATGATTTTGTGGGAGACTGCTCTCAGTTTACAGCTAAATCTTCAGGCAAGGTTTCTGCCGGAGCACAGAACTCCTTAGCAGATGTGTTGAGCAGAAATTATGGATCCCCACAGTGGAAATTGGATCCTCATGTATTTCAGAAATTGACAGTGTCATGGGGAACTCCAGACATAGATCTGTTCGCTACTCCACTAAACCACCAGCTGCCAAAGTTTTGCAAAAAGGTTTCATCCCACAGCTTGGAAAGTGGATGCTCTTTCTTTCAATTGGAGCAATCTTCATGTGTATGCCTTTCCACCTCTGCCTCTCCTCCCAAAGGTACTTCTAAAGGTCAGACAGGACAACCCAAAAGATGATTTTAATAGCTCCAGATTGGCCTCGACAGCACTGGTACCCATTACTGAGAAGTCTGGGGGAGCCTCCATGGCCTTTGCCTTGATTCCACACCTGTTGTCTCAGGAGAAAAGTCATTTACTCAATGTCAACTTCACTCTTCACCTAACAGCCTGGCATATTCTGTTTTGAACCTGGAGGGTCTCACTTCCCAGCAAGTTTTGAATGTTATTTTGGAAGCAGAAGGCCTAGTACAAGGAAAGTGTACGCAGATAAATGTAAGAGATTTTTATTTTGAAGTGCAGTATAGGATTTTGATGTTTCTGAGCCTAATTTAAGTGTGGCTCTTCAATATCTTACTGAGTTACTGGACAAAGGTTTGTCCTTCTCTTTTATTAAAGTTCATGCTGCAGCAATTTCGCTCACTATGACTGTGACCCACCATTGTTTTCTCATCCTTTGTTCAAGCAATTTCTTAGAGGGGGAAAGAATATAAGACCCCCAAGAGCTCCTACTCCTGCTTGGGATCTCAATTTTGTGTTGGAGAAACTCACTCTACAACCTTTTCCTGCAGCTACTGGGGGTTGAAATATTTATCATGGAAGACTGCTTTTTGTTGGCCATTACCTCTGCAAGAAGGGTTTCTGAATTCAGGCCCTTATGGCAGTTGAGCCTTTCTTAATTTTCCATAAGGATAGGGTATCTTTACGACTAATCCTTCCTTTATGCCTAAAGTGGTTTCTAGTGTGGCTTTAAACCAAACTATTCATTTGCCTACTTTTTTTGCAAATCCCCAAAATAAAGGGGAAAAGATTTTGCACCCTTTAGATGTACACAGGCAGTTGGATATTATTTGAGCAGAACTAAAGGGTTCAGGCAGTCTCAGCAGTTATTTGTTTCTTTTGCTTTGAGTTCTCAGGGCAAGCCTGTGTCAAAACAAACTATTTCTAAGTGGATTGGGTTTTGCATTGCTTTCTGTTATTCCCATCATGGCAAGGAGATTCCAGCTGGGATTAGGCCTCATTCCACTAGGGCTACTGCCACTTACAGCTTTTTAAGGGGTGGCAACTAAAGATATTTTGGAGGCAGCTACTTGGAGTTCAGTGCATACTTTCTCTAAGCATTATCACCTTCCACTTTACTCTAAATCTAGGGCTGGTTTTGCCACTGCTATTTTACAGGGCATTTTGGCAGCTCCTGCTTCTTTATAGTTTTGCCATCCTCCCTTACCTCTGCTTTGGGATTCTACCCAAGTGTAAGGACTGCAGCAATGTGAGATGAAGAACATAGTACAGTTTTGTACCTACCATAAATGTAGATGTTCGAAGATCCACATTGCTGCAGTCCAATTTACCCTCCCCCCTTCCCCTCTGTAGTTAGAGGCGGTTGTGTGGGTTGGGTTGTACATATTGTATATTGTATATATTGTACATATTGTTAGTGCAAGGGGGGTTTGGGTTTGGGTTTTTGCTGTCTTTTGGTTTTGACCTTTCTTTTAGGGTCTTCTGACATCTGGGGCAAGAAAAGACTGAGGATATGACGCCCGGGCATGGGATTTGTACCCTGACGCCCTGATGTCAGTCTAATGCGCCCTTTACCGACGCCAGCCTTATACTTTGATATTCGGGCCGACCGAGGACAGCGGACTACCCAAGTGTAAGGACTGCAGCAATGTGGATCTTCGAACATCTACATTTATGGTAGGTACAAAACTGTACTTTTATAATATCAGTGCACATTCTGAACAAGGGGCAAAGACATTCATTGTAAATACTTCTTCTTGGGGAATAAATTGGGAGATGATGGTATATGAGGCTTTTGTTTGACCTGGCAGTTATGTCAGGCTGTTTAACCCCAAAATATATTTTGTGGTGTGTGCTTTTCCCGTTTTCTTACAGTTTTCAACAGCCGCATTTTTATCTGTCTTTGTGTGTTACTTGGTAGCATGGATTCTGTTTTGTTGGTGTTGCTTGTTTACAGTTGGCAGCATTCATTTGAAGTTCTTTTTTAATGAGGTCAGTGGTAGGACCAGTTTAACAGAGGATTGTGTCATCTGTGTATGATGCTATTGAAGGATATATATATTTTTTGATGATGTTGATGACTAGTGAGGAATAGTGCAGAATCAGCAGATCCCATCACTTTTGGCTGTTTGGTACTGGTGACATGCCCAGGGGCACTGATTTTGCAACAAGGACTGCCATCCTACTTCAGTGACTGTTGGTCTGCATTCTCTTACAGAGCCAGTCAAAATTTGAGACTGTTGTTTGGCCTTACCACAAGATATTCTGCTTAGTGCTGGTTTGCCAGCTCACAATACTTAGTCCTGCATAAACACAGGAAACACAGTGTTACATAATTATTGATTGAAAATGTGCACAGATAGTGTAAATGTCCACTTTTCTCCCAAACAATTATACCAGAGCTTTTGGGACTGGATACCGTGAATGATGTTCATTACTCCCACTGCTGCAGTAGCCCTTGCTAGTTGACAACAAATGGCCAGCTTTAAAACACTGCTGCAAACAATACACCTTCACTTGACTGCTGGCTGATTAATCCCCGAAGGAAAATCAGCAGTCAAGTGAACTTGCCCTGTCAAGAA
>NW_025056098.1:0-6272 GCF_019279795.1 Protopterus annectens | reverse complement strand
GGGAATTTTTTTTCTTTTTGGGCAAAAAAACAGGCTACCCCTTTGCCGGGTTCCCCCCCCCTAAAACACTGTAACGGGGGGTCCCCACGCCAAAAAACCTTGTGTATAATTGCCTGTTTATGGTGTGTGTTGTCTATCTGAGCTGTGTGCATGGTTTTTATGTCCCGCTATAGCCCCCTGTGCAGGTGCCCCACTATGGGTAATCCTTGTAGCCCCTGTTTCATGTGCACTTCAGCACATACCTGCAGACCGATACCCCCCCACGGGGCCTTAGATCAACGCTGCCCTAGGTGATAGGGCTCCAGGGCCCCCACCACCACAACACATGGTGCCCCATCCTGGTGTACCTACATGACATAACTACTAGAAAGGGGGCCCCTGCTAGTGGGGGCCCTAGGCACCCCTTGGCCCCTCGGCCGCTATGAGCACATCCCAAGGCATACTTTTACATTCAGTGTTTTAAAAAGGCTAGATTTTAATCCCAGAGGGGGGGACCTTATCAACTATACTTTAGAATGCGGATTGAGATGGATTATTAGGTGGAGAGTTGTCCACACACGAGGGCTGAATGATGAGCACAGATTAAGCCTCTTTTGAGAAGCAGGTGGCTTAAACCCAAATAACAGGAATGTAGTTTAGGTACAGCTATACATTTAACACCTATTAGTCCACTCTTTCAGTTGTTTACCACTGTTTTACATTGATATAATATACATATTTTCTATATATATTGTTAGATTTATAATTGATGAGAATTAGGCATAGTACAATATCATATAGTACATGTTTTAATAGGATGTTTTAAAGATGTTAATATATGTGTGTATTTAACATTGCTGCGCTTTATATGCTGGGGTTACTTGTTCATTGTTTGATGAGAAATTGACCAATGAAAGTGTAAGGAGGGATATTTAAAGCCTGGATGCTTTTATGTTATGTGTAAGTCTGACGGAGCCTACGGGTGAAAGCGCTTACTTGTATATAAAGGAACCTTTTATACCATTTGGGCACTGTCCTGGACAATTTCTACTTGACTGTTTCATCTACCTATGTGTTTTTGGATTGTGTGCCATAAGGTGCCAGCGGGTTTTTCTGTGTTGATTAGGTGTATTCCATGGTCAATTGACATTAATCATATTAATTCATTAAAGGATCTTCTTTATAAGTGGGGAAAGCCATAGTTTAACCATCCTATGACCTTCCTAGTTGAAGGGTTTGTGAGCCATTAGTATGTGTTCCACAGGTCGCCCATTTGTTCCGCATTATGGAAGTGAGTGATCCCCATTTTGGTGATGGCGGATTGAGAGCTGTGTACCCGGTATTCGACACGGTCTGACTTTGTATGGGGAATGTCTAATGTAGTCCCTATCTGTATTTCCTGTGCTATGCCTTACTGCAGCTGTGTAATTCCACCAGGTTTCCAGTTATGGGTGCCATCTTGGTCGTACGCTTGTCCATCCATGGAATTGCCTACTGGACACTGATATAGGGCAGTACACATTTCACACCTGCTTTCAGCATTATCCGGTGGATGCTTTGCATCATTAGTGGGGAGTAAGGCATGTGCTATACCCACATCCCTCCCACGGGGCAGGACAATGGATTATCTGCCAAACAACACTGAGCCCCATTTCTGCATACCCAGGATCCCATGGCTGAAACCCTCGACGGTACACATTACACATCCTTCATGTGTGCGGGACTGGGATGTGGACGCACTTCTATGGACTCGACAATCTGGGGATTTCTGCTCATATGTCCTGCATTTCATGGACACTTGTCATCAACCTTAAACACGCTGGTGGTGCATATGTCTAGCTGTGCCGTAGTCATGGCTGTCATTTCTTCTGGGTCGATCGCAGCTGGTTGATATTGCAAAGGATAAATTTTTTGGAGTCCTACAATGGACACCAGTGTGCATATGTAAAGTGTAGAACTTGTTGTACTGTCACCATCTGGCCAGTGGTTTTGACTGATGCTGTATGTTCCCAATCGGGGATGTCTGTTTGACTACCCATATTATGTATTACTTGGCCTATCTATATCCATGTGCCAGTAAGGGGAAATACAGCAAACCTTGAGTCCTGGTCTTCTTCATAAAAGACATTTATTGAACATAAACCAGCCAAAACAGACGATGACAAAACGATACACTCCACAGTCAAAGATACTGAGCGCTTTCACCCACTAACATGGGGCATCCAGAGTCTAAATACATTAGATAGTCGCCCCTTTTATACTTCCTTCAGAGTCAGTTTAAAGACAATGAATCAATAAACTTGCTCATAGTTAAGTGGACAGTGCTCCAAGTCTAATGATAAAGTGACATATACAAACAGTGTTGCATACATTACTTAATGGAAACATTAATACAACAACAATGTGTTAATATAAATAAATATTGGTCAATACAATCAGTATATTGAAACATAGTTGATAATTGTTGTGAGTAAACCTTAGAATGTAGTGTGTTGATAATGATATTGTATATTAATGTGTATAATTGTTGCATTAAGTTTTCCCAAAACATGGAATAAATAAGTACAATTAAATGCATATTTTGTATAAATATGAATGTAAATAAGAGTCACAATGTTAAATATAAATATGACTGTATTATAACTATATCAATATGATATGGAATAAACTGTAGTTGTTTACATCTTGTTTTCAAGTGACAAATCTATGTCCATGCATCATATATACGGCCGCCGGACTGCTGTGTGTAGATATATACATGTGAACCCCTCGTTTCATACCTTGCTTTGTTACTGTCTGTGGATTACCTGTGTACACACATCTATTACCATCCATACCTTTCCACTGTACAGGTTCTGGCATGGTGTACGGCTGGTTGGCCCTTAATCTTGCTGTGTGTTACATTGACCTGTGTCTATCTGGCAATTTCTGGCTTTCATGTGAGACCTTCTTGCTTCTATAGGGACCTGATCCCATAATTGTGACGTGCTTCCACTGGCCATATATTTCTCTGTCGTCTGGGATCTGTGGTAACCAGTCCTTTCAGGACACTTTCTATTGTTGTTCTTTTTGGTTACATATATGAGTACTTTGGTATGTTGTGCTATTTTTGTGTGGAGCATTTCTCCACGGGCCTCTGCTGACACTTATATCCAGCTAGCCTAGCCCGGTCAACAAGTGTGAGCCAACTGAACAAAATTTTGGGGGGCACCTTCTGACAAGTGGGTCGGGTTACAGATGCATAACCCCGGGCAATCCATACTACTAAACACACGTTATTCTATCCACATTCTATGTTTGTCTTATCACATAGCATGTGTTTTCACTATTTCTAAGGTACTTTACATGGCATTGCCGATTCCATACTTTCAGAGGCTGACAGTTTTGAGACATGTATAATTGACGGGGGACACAGCCTTAACTTTCCCTGCTGTGAGCGGGTCACACACGCACGCGCACTTGCATTTCCTAATTGTGGGTTACCCCGGCATGCATATCCGTATTCTGTTTACATATGTTTACTGGGTCTGTGTGGTTACGTGGTCTGTGTTAGTTTGACTGTCCGGGAACATATCTCTGATCCGTTGACGGACGGGGGGAACGCACTTTCACCTTTACACATGTAAAAGTCTTTGCCATGGACAACAAGCTCACATTTATATGTTCTATAGTCGTAATTCAAACGGGACTGCATTCACGTTTTGGGGTTTCTTTACCCACACGTTAGCTGTTCTGTTCATTTATATGCATACCCATGGTACTTAGCTAAATTTACATATCCCCCACCCCCGCACCACGCCCCGGCATCCATTCTCCTGCTGGGGAAGGTGGGGGACTACATGTTAAACATTCCTTATTTCCCCCCGCCCATGGGCCCGGATGCATATGTCTGACGCAGGGATATTCAGATCACAGGGGGTTATATCCCCACACATACAGGCCTTCGATTGTCAGGGTGTTCCTGTGGTGCTTTGGGTTTGGCTTGTCCCCCGTGTACGGAACTGCCCTGACCGTGTACGAATGTCAGACAAGTCACATGGGCACGGTTTGTCCGTGTCTATGATACCATACCCCCCCATTATTCCTAACCGGGCGCTGATTGGCGGTTTGTAGATCTTGTTATAGTAATTGCACACGGTCTGGTCAACGGACCTATTTCCATTACTAAACCCTGTATTTATAACCTGTCCCCATATTACATGGGTTTAACATTGCGTGCTTTCACTGAGCCACGGACATGTCCGTTGCTTAGTTTGGGGGGTCCCGCCTGCTACACACATTTAACATGGCGGGAAAAGGTTGAACAGCTCAGCAACGGGACATCGGGCTCTCCGTCGCTGTTTAGTATTGATCGCTATGTTGACTTTGTTTCACATAGCGACAGTGTCAAAATTGGTAACGACATCTCCCCAGTATGTCCGCACCGCCGGGTGCCATGTTCTTGGGGGGGGACAGGCATTATGCTGTGCCATTATGTCTGGGAATATATGGTTTCTTTCCATAGATGATATGGCATACTAGCAATGACCCCGCTGGGTGTGGGTACTGCTGTATTTACCCAGGCAAGAGGGGCCTTTGGTCAAGTGGTGCCCTAGGCAAAAAGGGCTCCATGGTGCCCCCCCCACATCACCCCTACCCCATCCTGGTCTACCTAAACCCAAAAAAATACTGGGGAAAGTGCCCTAGTAGAGCCCCCGGCGCTGCCTAGTTGGCCTATGCCTAAGGCCGGCTATTTTGTGGTCCCTCGGCATCGGCCCGAACGCACCATGTCTGCCGTGGGTATATCTAGCATTACACACATCCGGGGGTGGTTTATTGCTTTAAAGTTCCATTTTACGGACACGTGTGTTTGGACAACCCCCATAGCTTCTGCTATTGGCATACAATGCTGTGGGTGGTGCCCGGGTTTCCATACATATGCCTTTCTAAAAACCGACTTCACACTTCTAAACACTAGTGTGGTCTCCTTTAAGGCCCCTGAGCCAGTGGTAAACATTACTCAAACCGCTGAATCACTTACATATGCCTTCTACAGCACCTACAGGACTGCATGGATCAGGCAATCCCATACAAAACTGAGACTCTTTGTACCAAAGAAGCATCCGTCGGGGGACCCCAGCCATACACAAGCTCTACAATGAAAGGAGGAAGCTACTAAAAGGATAGAGCAGAATCATTCTAAGGTAAGACACCCTTGCTCATTATTTGTGGAGAACCACCAGCTCTCATGAAATCATCCAGGGCAAATTGACAGAAATCACCAAGGACTCAAAGACAATCATAAGGCCTTCTTTAGCTATGTTAGACACCTGGGAGGACACTCCCAGATATGCTCAGACTGGGTTCAGAATGATGTAAAGATTACTGAACCTACACACATTGCCAACATACTGGCTGACAGGTTCGTGCAAACTTCTCCCCCCCCCCACATGGAGAGATATCTATACCAGAGGATTGTAGCCCCAGAACATCTGTAACGCACAGGTGGGAAATGCTCTCCAAGGCAGTAAACACAGCATCCATGGGACCAGATGGTGTCCCAGCTGTGTACTCCATGAACTCAATGAGGAAGTAAACCCACAGTTAGGACAGCTGTTTAATCTTAGCCTCACCTCAGGATACGACTCCCAAATAGTGGCACAAGGCACTGTAGTCCCACTTCACAGGGGCGGTGCCTCCACTGACCCTGGTAATGACCATCCCATTAGCTCGACAAGCCTCATGTGCAAAGCCAGGGACAAGGACCAGAATGGAACTCATAGATAAGGACATAGGGAACTGGCATTTTGGATCCAACCCAGTTTGGCTTGGTCAAAGGCAGATCATGCCTTTAAACTTGGTTGACTTTTAGGAACAGTCACCAAGGCCATTGATCAGGGTCAAGCACTCCATACAGCCTACCTCGACCTGGCAAAGGCCTTCAACACAATACCCCCCTCAGTTATCATTGAAAAAAATCAGCTTGATGTAAACCCATACATCGCAGGGGGGTTTCAAACTGGGTGGACAGAACCCACACGGTCAAGTTGCTGGGCCATGTCAGACTCACAGCTCACAGGTGGGGTCCCACAGGGCTCAGTCCTGGGGGTCCCCAACTTTTTTCGCAATTCCTTAAAAATTTTCCCAAAGGGTACAAAAAGGGGGGAAAAACACAAAAAGGGGGTTATTGGGGGCCCCGACCCAAAAGGGGGTTTGGCCCGGGGGTTGGGGCTGGGGGCCCCCCCCCAAAAAAAAAATTTGGGTGCCCCATTAGTCGGGGAACCCAAACAAATTTCCCCCCGAACACCAAAAAT
>NW_025056097.1:0-5683 GCF_019279795.1 Protopterus annectens | reverse complement strand
TATGGATGAATTCCCATTGATGACAACAGGTTCATAGTTACACAGCATGCAGTCCTGGAGACCATTACAGATGAATTCCCATTGATGACAACAGGTTCATAGTTACACAGCATGCAGTCCTGGAGACCATTATGGATGAATTTCCATTGATGACAACAGGTTCATAGTTACACCGCATGCAGTCTTGGAGACCATTACAGATGAATTCCCATTGATGACAACAGGTTCATAGTTACACAGCATGCAGTCCTGGAGACCATTACGGATGAATTCCCATTGATGACAACAGGTTCATAGTTACACAGCATGCAGTCCTGGAGACCATTACGGATGAATTCCTATTGATGACAACAGGTTCATAGTTACACAGCATGCAGTCCTGGAGACCATTATGGATGAATTCCCATTGATGACAACAGGTTCATAGTTACACAGCATGCAGTCCTGGAGACCATTACAGATGAATTCCCATTGATGACAACAGGTTCATAGTTACACAGCATGCAGTCCTGGAGACCATTATGGATGAATTCCCATTGATGACAACAGGTTCATAGTTACACAGCATGCAGTCCTGGAGACCATTACAGATGAATTCCCATTGATGACAATAGGTTCATAGTTATACAGCATGCAGTCCTGAAGACCATTACAGATGAATTCTTACTGATGACAACAGGTTCATAGTTACACAGCATGCAGTTCTGGGAGACCCTATTACGGATGAATTCCCATTGATGACAATAGGTTCAGAAGTTACAATAGCATGTAGCCCTGTAGACTACTTCATTGATGAATTTCTATTGACATTTCAACAGGTTCATAGTTACAATAAGCATGCAAAGTCCTGGGAGACCATTACAGATGAATTCCCATTGATGACAACAGGTTTATAGTTACGCAGCATGCAGTCCTGGAGACTATTACAGATGAATTCCCATTGATGACAACAGGTTCATAGTTACACAGCATGCAGTCCTGGAGACCTGGAGACCATTACGGATGAATTCCCATTGATGACAACAGGTTCAAAGTTACACAGCATGCAGTCCTGGAGACCATTATGATGAATTCTATTGATGACAACAGGTTAATAGTTACACAGCATGCAGTCCTGTAGACCACTATGGATGAATTCCATTGATGATAAACAGGATCATAGTTAAAAGCATGCAGTCCTGGAGATCATATGGATGAATTTACTGATGACAACAGGTTCATAGGTTACAGCATTGTGCAGTCCTTGAGACTATTGAGAATGAATTCCCATTGATGCACAACAGGTTCATATTACACAGCATGCAGTCCTGGAGACTATTATGGATGAATTCCTATTGATGATACAACATGTCTAGTTACACAGCATGCAGTCCTGAGATAATCTGTTTATGATGAATTCCATTGATGACACAGGTTCATAGTTACACAGCATGCAGTCCTGGAGAACTATTATGGATGAATTCCCATTGATGACAACAGGTTCATAGCTACACAGCATGCAGTCCTGTAGACCACATGATGAATTCCCATTGATGACACAGGTTCTAGTTACAATGTTTACGCAGTCCTGAGACCATTGAGGGATGAATTTCATTGATGACAACAGGTTCATAGTTACACAGCATGCAGTCATGGAGACCATTATGGATGAATTCTCATTGATGGCAACAGGTTCATAGTTACACAGCATGCAGTCCTGGAGACCATTACGAATTTAAATCTCTATTGATGATAACAGGTTCATAGTTACACAGCATGCAGTCCTGGAGAACATTATGGATGAATGCTCATTGATGACAACAGGTTCATAGTTACACAGCATGCAGTCCTGGAGACCACTACGATGAATCTCTCTTTGATGACAGTTCATAGTTACACAGCATGCAGTCCTGAGACCATTATGGATGAATTCCACTGATGACAACAGGTTCATAGCGTTACACAGCATGCAGTCCTGGAGACCATTATATATTGAATTTCATTGATGTGACAACAGGTTCATAGTTACACAGCATGCAGTCCTGAGACCATTATGAGATGAATTCTATTGATGATAATAGGTTCATAGTTATACAGCATGCAGTCCTGTTGGAGAACATTAAGGATTTAATTCTATTGATGGATACAGGGTTCATAGTTACACAGCATGCAGTCCTGGAGACCACTATGGATGAATTCCCATTGATGACAACAGGCTCATAGTTAAACAGCATGCAGTCCTGGAGACCGTTATGGATGAATTCTACTGATGATAACAGAGGTCTATAGTTACACAGCATGCAGTTCTCCTGAGACCATTGCGGATGAATTCCATTGTTGATGACAACAGGTTCATAGTTACACATGCAGTCCTGAGACCATTACTGATGAATTTCATTGATGAAAACAGGTTCATAGGTTACTGTTACAGTCCTGAGACCATTATGAATGAATTCTATTGATGGATAACAGGTTCATAGTTACAGCATGCAGTCCTGAGACCATTACAGATAATTCCCATTGATGACAACGGTTCATAGTTACACAGCATGTATCCCCGGAGACCACATGATGAATTCTCATTGATGACAACAGGTTCATAGTTACACAGCATGCAGTCCTGAGACCCTACGGATGAATTTCATTGATGACAACAGGTTCATAGTTACACATGCAGTCCTGAGACCATTATGGATGAATTCTACTGATGACAACAGGTTCATAGTTAAACAGCATGCAGTCCTGGCGCCCATTAGAGATGAATTCCCATTAATCACAACAGCTTCATAGTTACACACCATGCAGTCCCTGGAGACCATCACATGAAATCGATTACCAGTCTAGTTACACAGCATGCAGTCCTGAGACCATTATGGATGAATTCCCATTGATGACAACAGGCTCATAGTTACACAGCATGCAGTGCTGGAGACCGTTACAGATGAATTCTCATTGATGACAACAGGTTCATAGTTACACAGCATGCAGTCCTGGAGACCATTACGGATGAATTCCCATTGATGACAACAGGTTCATAGTTACACAGCATGCAGTCCTGGAGACCATTATGGGTGAATTCCCATTGATGACAACAGGTTCATAGTTACACAGCATGCAGTCCTGGAGACCATTATGGATGAATTCCCATTGATGACAACAGGTTCATAGTTACACAGCATGCAGTCCTGGAGACCATTATGAATGAATTCCCATTGATGAGAACAGGTTCATAGTTACACAGCATGCAGTCCTGGAGACCATTACGGGTGAATTCCCATTGATGACAACAGGTTCATAGTTACACAGCATGCAGTCCTGGAGACCATTACAGGTGAATTCCCATTGATGACAACAGGTTCATAGTTACACAGCATGCAGTCCTGGAGACCATTACAGATGAATTCCCATTGATGACAACAGGTTCATAGTTACACAGCATGCAGTCCTGGAGACCATTATGGATGAATTCCCATTGATGACAACAGGTTCATAGTTACACAGCATGTAGTCCTGGGGACCATTACGGATGAATTCCCATTGATGACAACAGGTTCATAGTTACACAGCATGCAGTCCTGGAGACCATTAGGGATGAATTCCCATTGATGACAACAGGTTCATAGTTATACAGCATGCAGTCTTGGAGACCATTAGGATGAATTCCCATTGATGACAACAGGTTCATAGTTACACAGCATGCAGTCCTGGAGACCATTAGGGATGAATTCCCTTGATGACAACAGGTTCATAGTTACACAGCATGCAGTCCTGGAGACCATTACGTATGAACTCCCATTGATGACAACAGGTTCATAGTTACACAGCATGCAGTCCTGGAGACCATTATGGATGAATTCCCATTGATGACAACAGGTTACACAGCATGCAGTCCTGGAGACCATTACGGATGAATTCCCATTGATGACAACAGGTTCATAGTTACACAGCATGCAGTCCTGGAGACCATTACGAATGAATTCCCATTGATGACAACAGGTTCATAGTTACACAGCATGCAGTCCTGGAGACCACTACGGATGAATTCCATTGATGACAACAGGTTCATAGTTACACAGCATGCAGTCCTGGAGACCATTATGGATGAATTCCCATTGATGACAACAGGTTCATAGTTACATGGCATGCAGTCCTGGAGACCATTATGGATGAATTCCCATTGATGACAACAGGTTCATAGTTACACAGCATGCAGTCCTGGAGACCATTATGGATGAATTCCCATTGATGACAACAGGTTCATAGTTACACAGCATGCAGTCCTGGAGACCATTATGAATGAATTCCCATTGATGACAACAGGTTCATAGTTACACAGCATGCAGTCCTGGAGACCATTACGGGTGAATTCCCATTGATGACAACAGGTTCATAGTTACACAGCATGCAGTCCTGGAGACCATTACGGATGAATTCCCATTGATGACAACAGGTTCATAGTTACACAGCATGCAGTCCTGGAGACCATTATGAATGAATTCCCATTGATGACAACAGGTTCATAGTTACACAGCATGCAGTCCTGGAGACCATTAGGGGTGAATTCACATTGATGACAACAGGTTCATAGTTACACAGCATGTAGTCCTGGGGACCATTACGGATGAATTCCCATTGATGACAACAGGTTCATAGTTACACAGCATGCAGTCCTGGAGACCATTATGGATGAATTCCCATTGATGACAACAGGTTCATAGTTACACAGCATGCAGTCCTGGAGACCATTAGGGATGAATTCCCATTGATGACAACAGGTTCATAGTTACACAGCATGCAGTCCTGGAGACCATTAGGGATGAATTCCCTTGATGACAACAGGTTCATAGTTACACAGCATGCAGTCCTGGAGACCATTAGGGATGAATTCCCTTGATGACAACAGGTTCATAGTTACACAGCATGCAGTCCTGGAGACCATTACGTATGAACTCCCATTGATGACAACAGGTTCATAGTTACACAGCATGCAGTCCTGGAGACCATTATGGATGAATTCCCATTGATGACAACAGGTTCATAGTTACACAGCATGCAGTCCAGAGACCATTAAAGATGAATTCCCATTGATGACAACAGGTTCATAGTTACACAGCATGCAGTCCTGGAGACCATTATGGATGAATTCCCATTGATGACAACAGGTTCATAGTTACACAGCATGCAGTCCTGGAGACCATTACGGATGAATTCCCATTGATGACAACAGGTTCATAGTTACACAGCATGCAGTCCTGGAGACCAATATAGGATAAATTTCCCCATTGATGACAACAGGTTCATATTTACAAAGCATGCAGTCCTGGAGACCATTAGGATGAATTCCCATTGATGACAACAGGTTCATAGTTACACAGCATGCAGTCCTGGAGACCATTAAGGATGAATTCCCATTGATGACAACAGTTCATAGTTACACAGCATGCAGTCCTGGAGACCATTACGGATGAATTCCCATTGATGACAACAGGTTCATAGTTTCACAGCATGCAGTCCTGGAGCCATTAGGATGAATTCCCATTGATGACAACAGGTTCATAGTTACCCAGCATGCAGTCCTGGAGACCATTACGGATAAATTTCCCCATTGATGACAACAGGTTCATAGTTACACAGCATGCAGTCCTGGAGACCATTAGGATGAATTCCATTGATGAAACAGGTTCATAGTTACACAGCATGCAGT
>NW_025056096.1:0-6959 GCF_019279795.1 Protopterus annectens | reverse complement strand
AAACCAGTTGCCAATGGACATCCCTAAACAACATTGGAATACATGAAAGTGGTTTAATTGGGGAAAAAGTACAGTGACGATAGGGTCCTTTGGGATTTCTGAGAATTCTGTGAAACAGTTGAAAACCATGCATATTTGGTTAATCAAGAATATGTTTAGAGCACAACATAAATGTGTAGTCAAACAGACATCCGAATAAATACAGCAGCGTCACCACTGGCCACATGGACACAGTCCAACTTTTCTACATTTTACATATGCACATGTGTCCATTGTAGGACCAAAATACACGCATGTAAACCAGATCAGACCAGATGCTGTACCAGGGACTAGGGCACAGTACATATAGCACCACCATGTTAAAGGGTTTGGGTGACAACTGTCCATGAAATGCAGGACATATGCACAGAATCCCAGATGCCGTCCATAGATGTCCACATCCCATTCCTGCACACATGGGGGATGAATGGGTACTGCGTGCAGCATGGGATCTGGGTATGCAGAAATGGGGGTCGGTTATTGGCAGAAATTGTGCCCAGTGTGGGTGTGTGTGTAGCATCCATGATAATGCAAAAGCCCTGTCCCATGGGGGGAAAAGTCCTCTGGGATCTGACAGTATTAAAATGGCAAATGTCCAGATTGTAGGACATAATTATGCCCATGTAATGGCATAAAACAGAGATCTAAAATACCAAAGTTACACATTGAGCAACAAAATGCTAAGAATGCATTTGGCAGATAATTTATCCTTTGTATGACCGTGGGTATGGGCTGTAAATGTGTGTTAAATGTCCCACTCCATTTGAATGGGAAAAATGCAAATCATCACCAGAATGCTAAATCATTTTGAATGTGTACAGCCTACACCCGTGTCCAGAGGCAGTTCCCATGGATGGACAAATGTAGCCAAGATGGCACCCATAACTGCAAACCTGGGGAATCCCCAGCTGGGAAGGCAGAACACAGGAACACATAGGTACAGACCCACATAGAATGTCAGGCCGCAATACCGGCACACAGTCCAACCTGCCCGCAAATGGGGATCACTCGCATACCGGAACAAATGTGCGACCGTGGAACACATACTAAAGGCACACCAAAAACGCAACTAGGGTGGTTATAGGATGTAAGCTATGGGGCCCCAAAATATAAAGAACATCCTTCAATGAATTTAAAAGGATCACATGTTCTGGGGTTAAATTGACAATACAGAGGCGGAATGTCCCAATGGGATTCTGCAGAGGTGAAAGCATTGCTGCAACATGGAAAACCCTTTTTAACTAAAGGCAACATAATATGGGTAGTCAAACAGACACCGGATTGGAACATAACAGCAGTCAAAACCCCCTGGCCAGATGGACACAGTCAACTTTTACACTTTTCATATGCACATTGTGTCCATTGTAGGACCCAAAATTATCCGAATGCAATGTGAACAGGCATCGAGAACCAGAAGACCTGATAGCCGTGACTACGGCACAGCCACATATGCACCACCAGCGTTTTCAAGGTTGATGACAATGTCCATGAATGCAGGACATATGGACCGGAATCCCCAGGTTGCCAGTCCATAGATGCGGCCCACATCCCATCCGCACACATGGAGGATGTGCAATGGGTACCGTCGAGGGTTGCAGCCATGGGATCGTGGGTATGCAGAAATGGGGCTGTCGTGATTGGCAGATAATCCTGTCCCGCTGGGAGGTATGTGGGTATAGCACATGCTACTCCACACTAATAATGCAAATCATCTACCTGAGAATGCTAAATGCAGCTGTGATATGTGTACAGCCCTACTACCAGTGTCCAGTAGGCAGTTCCCATGGATGGACAAATGGTCAAGATGGCACCCATAACTGCACACCTGCTGGAATCACACAGCTGTAGTAAGGCAAACACAGGGAATACAGATAGGGACTACAGTAGAGCACTCCACATACAAATGTCAGACCGCGTAATACCGCGCAACAGCATTCAACCTGCCAGCAAGTGAATGGGGATCACCGCCATACCGCGGAACAAATGGCCGACCTGGAACACATACTAATGGCACACCAACAACGCAACTAGGGTTATAGGATGTTAAGCTATGGCGCTACACATATAAAGAACATCCTTCAATGAATAATAGGTTACTACATGTTTCTTCGTGTTAATGTTGACAATACAGAGGCGGAATGTCCCAATGGGATATCTGCAGATTAGTGAAAGCAATTGTTAGCCTGCATCATTGGAATCTACACCATTTGGGTCAGTGGAAGACCCGGTTTACGAGCACTACATAATATGGGTACTCAAACAGACATCCGTGATTGCTGAACATGCAGCAAGTCAAACCCACTGGCCAGATGGACACAGTCCAATATGTTCTACACTTGACATATGCACACTGGTGTCCATTGTAGGACCCAAAATTATCCACGCAATGCAACCTGCTGGAGCGAGACCCAGATGAAGCAGCACGTGACTACGGCACAGCTACATATATGCACCACCAGCGTGTCAAGGTTGATGACAACTGTCCATGACATGCAGGACATATGCACAGAATCCCCAGATTGTCCAGTCCATACAGGTGCGCCCACATCCCATTCCCACACGATGGAGGATGTGCAATGGGTACCGTCGAGGGCTGCAGCCATGGGATCGTGGGTATGCAGAAATGGGGCTCGTGTTGATTGGCAGATGATCCTTGTCCCGCCTGTGAGGGATGTGGGTATGCACATGCTACTCCCACTAATTAATGCAAATCATCCACCGGAGAATGCTAAATGCAGCTGTGAAATGTGTACAGCCCTCTACCAGTGTCCAGACAGTTCCCATGGATGGACAACGACGCCAAGATGGCACCCATAACTGCAAACCTGTGGATCACACAGCTGTAGTAAGGCAAACACAGGGAATACAGATAGGGACTACAGTAGAGACTCCACATACAAAGTCAGACCCCGTAAATACCGCATACACAGCACCCAATCTGCAGCAAGTGAATGGGATCACTCGCTGCCATACCGCTGAACAAATGGCGACCTGTGGAACACATACTAATGGCACACCAACAACGATAGAAAGTATAGGATGACACTATGGCGCCCATATAAAGAACATCCCAATGATTAATAGGATCTACATTCTTGGTTGTGTGTGACAATACAGAGGCGGAATTCCCAATGGGAATTGAGGATGAAAGCAATTGTTAGCCTGCATCATGGGAACTACACCATTTTGGGTTCAGTTTTAAACCCGGTCAAAGAGCACTACATAATATGGGTACAAACAGACATCCTGTGGGAAAATCAGCGGGGCAAACCCACTGGCAGATGGACACAGTCCACATGTTTTACACTTTACATATGCACAATGGTGTCCATGTAGGACCCAAAATTCTCCACGCAATGCAACCGCCATCGAGACCCAAATAACTGACAGCCGTCCACTACAGCCCCAAAATATGCACCCCCAGCGTGTTCAAGGGGTTAAAGACAACTGTCCAAGAATGCGGACATATGACAGAATTCCCAATTGCCCGGCCATAGGGGCCCATCCCATTCCCCACACATGGAGGATGTGAATGGTACCGTCGAGGGCTGCACCATGGGATCGTGGGTATGCAGAAGGGCTCGGTGTTTGGCAGATAATACGTTGTCCCCCATGGGAGGGATGGGGGAGTAGCAGGGGCCTTACTACTGATAGTGCAAAGCATCCACCGCCTAATGCAAATGCAGGTGTGAGGATGTATACCAGTGTCCAGTAGACACCGCGAGGGATGGACAACTAGGACCGGATGGCACCCATAACAATTTTGTGTAACCACACAGCTGCAGTGAGGCATAACACAGGTAATACAGAGGGGGAAACCAGTAGACACCCCATACAACCCAGCCGCTGTGAATACCGCGAACAGCTGTCAATATGCCAGCACCGACTGTGGATCACACCCCCGCATCGGAGAAATGGGTGACCTGGGAACACATACCAATGGCAGAATATCAACGCAGCTAGGAAACCATACGATGGTGAAACTATGGCTCCCCACCAATGAAGAACATCCTTCGTGAAGTAATAGTGTTAATGTCAATTGACCATGGAATACACATAATCCACATCAAACGCGCACCTTAGCACACAAAGCACCACATAGGTAGATGATACAGTCAACGAGATTCCCACAGGTCACATGTGGTATCCAAAGGTTACTCCATAGACATGTAAGCTATCACCTACCGGAGAAACAACATAGGCCCAGGCTATATATCCCCTTACACTTCCATGTGTTACCTTCTGTGCAAACAATGAACATGTAACCACAGCATAGAAAGCACAGACAATGTGTCACACACACTATGTTAACACCTCAGAAGGCATCCTATTAACACATGTATCATATGATATTGTACATGCCAATACCATCATTGAATGATTTAACAATGTATATGCAGATATGCATAGCATACAGTAACACAGCGTACAGAACTGAATGAGTGGACGAATGTGTGAACCCACATCTGTACCTAAACTACATTCAGACGGGCTTGCTCCACCGCCTCAAAGGAGGCCTCATCGGTTCCATCGGGCAGCCTGCTGTGTGGGCACTCCACCACTAAACCAAATAGATCGCATTCTATAGCATAGCTGATGAGTCCCCTGGTATTACAACCTGACGTAAAACACTGAATGTAGACCATGCCTGTGATGTGCCCACATCCAGCCAGAGGCACAGCATTCCGTGGCTGGCCAGGGCCGCACTAGTAGGCCACCTGTCAGTGGGTGTCATAGGTATACCATGATGGGGACCATGTGCTGTGGTGGTGGGCCAAGAGCCCTACACCCAGGGCAGCAGTATCAATCCGCAGGAGGGGTACAGTCTGCAGGATGTGACCACATGAAACGCGGTCCACAAGGGTTACCATGGTGGGACATATGCACAGATGGCTGAAAAACACAACCATGCATAAAACGGGAGACATACACACACCCTAATACCTGACAAAAGGTGATTATACATGCCAGACAGAATAGGGCACATACCACAAACAATACTGTTCAATAACACATGGCAAGAGTGGATAAAAACCCCAGCATAGGTCTGCAAATATCATATGAAGACACAGTCCCATATGGGGTTTTTTGTTTTTGGGGCAAAAAAATGGGCAAAAAAGGAAAGGGGAAAAACCAAATTTTCCAAAGGGCTAAAACCCAAAGAAAGGGTTTAACCCCACAAAAAAATTTTAAGGCAAAGTAAAAATAAAAAAAAAATGAAGAGTAAAACAACCCAACTGTTTTGGGGCTGTAGCCCAAAAAAAACCCATGGGCCAGGTCAGGTGGGGACCCACCTAAAAACCCCCAAATTAAAAACAACAAAAAAGCCCCATCACCTGCATAAAACACAATAAATGTGTACCACAACACACCATATGAACATCAGTTGGGGCATAGTCCCACTGTCATTGGTGTACATACATCCCCAACACCATAACGGTTGGGGAAGTGACTCCATACACACCACAGCAGAATCAATCAGGTGGGGCACATCCAGGATGGCCGAATACCAATTTGTGTCCACACAGTTCATTGCAAGAGAGCTGGAACACACAACCACAACACACAACAACACACACCAAACGCCACACACTATATGGACATTACAACCCACACAGAGAAGCTTACGAACGCTCCAATAGCACAGTCAGAGGCAATCAGGTGGGGACATCACAGAAGACAATAGTGGAATAGCAAGGATGCATGAATCCCCAAAAATCATCTGAAGGACCTGCACACAACACACACAAGGCACACGAAAAAGTAATCAAAGATCCATACAGAGGAACATTTACAAAGCCCGATGTACTGACACAGCACCGCGAGGACATACATGGCAGGTGGTACCCCACACAAAGACAATAGCTGGCAAGCATGAAGATGCAAAGCCAAAAGTGTCATTCCCAGAGGGACCTTAAAACAAAACACAAAAAGGGCCCGGAGTCAAACCCATCTACATGATTCATACAGTATGAAGCATTTACAGAAGCCACCACGAGCACAGCGCAGAGGCAATTTACTGGTGACATCACACTGACAATGGCTCAATAGCCGGGTGATGCAAAGGCCTAAAAGCTAGTTCATCTGCAGAGGGAGCTGGAAACACACACACACACACACAAAGGGAAAAGGGGCCCGAGTCAAACCTATTACATGATCTCACTACAGTATGAAGCTTTTACAGAACGCACCGAAGTTCTGAGCACAGCGTCAGAGGCATACTTCTAGGTGGTGACATCACAAGACAATAGCTGGCAAAGCGGGATGTGCAAAGGCCTAAAAGCAGTTCATCTGCAGGGGGAGCTGAAAACCACACACACACACACAGGAAAGGGGCCCGGGAGTCAACACGCCATCTACATGATCTCACTACAGTATGAAGCATTTACAGAACGCTCACCGAGTTTACTGAGCACAGCGTCAGAGGCATACTCTAGGCGGTGACATAAACAGACAATAGCTGGCAATAGCAAGGGATGCATGCAAAGCGCTAAAAGCTAGTTCATCTGCAGGGGGCCTGGAAACACACACAACAAAACGGAAGGGCCGAGTCGAACTTACGCCTATCTACATGATCTCACTACAGTATGAAGCATTTACAGAACGCACCAAAGTTTACTGAGCACAGCTCAGAGGCATACTTCTAGGCGGGTGACATCACACGAAGACAATAGCTGGCAATACCCAAGGGATGCGAGCAAGCGCCTAAAAGCTAGTTCATCTGCAGAGGAGCTGGAAACACACACAAAACCACACACACGGAAGGGCCGGAGTCGAACACCCCATCTACATGATCTCACTACAGTATGAAGCATTTGAACCACCATTTTACGAGCACACTCAACAACCTACTACATACAGAAGACAAACGGAAATACCCAAAGGGAGGCAAACCAAAAAGTATTCACTGAGAAGCTGGA
>NW_025056095.1:0-8201 GCF_019279795.1 Protopterus annectens | reverse complement strand
ATCCAATTTGTGGCGGGGATATATCATGTAGATATCATTGCATCAGTTACATTACACATAGTGCATACTCATCATCTTTGCACACTGACAGTCATTCGTGGTGTAGCACATGTACACTGTCCCAATACAGGTATATCACGTTGTACATGGTTGATGTAATAATACGGCCCACATGTAGTGCTGTATATATTACACCATAGTAAGTATGCGGGACTACATTTCTGGACCGCATATGTGTAGCTGATAAGGTGCCCTTTGCAATCGTGCCATATTAATGCATTAATGCAGGCCATATGTTACAATAAATACATGTGGCACCTACACAATGGATACAACGCTACATGTGTCATATAGTCGCTGTGTCTTCTACCCAGCTCAGACAGCTTCAGGCTACAAATGACAGTCATGTAACACATCTGTGCTCATCTAGATGCCACTAACATTGCGGTAATGTACTCTTCCGCTACGGCTCCATGTTCTCCATTAGCACCAGATGTATGTAGTAATTCACATGGCGCTTGCTAAGCAGGGGAGAGCAGTCCTGTGATATGTGTGCAATACATGCCACATTGCTCCGCCCGGCTGCCTGTGACATCCACAGACCGACACACACACCATGCCAGATAATACAGTCCTGTGCACACATCCTCCACAGGGCACACTCGTACTAGTCGCAATAAGGCTGCCTTGCTGGTACAGACCCATGGTACTTTCACCACAGCCGTACCCATCGTGGCAGACATGACAAAGCATATCCAAATTCTGCCGCTCAGAAGTGGACACACTACCATAAAATAGCAATGTGTAATATTGCACATGTGTTTCAATAACGGCCCCGCTGGACATTGTGCACACATTGCACTCAGAACGTTTGGACATGGTCAATGGTTGGTACCTCCATTTCGGCAGGCAATCTATTCTACAATACTACATTGTCCCATATATGCAGGCCATGGCTATTATCTTGTGTAATGTATATAACATTAGCCCATCGCTCCATCATGGCATGCTATGCCTGTGATACTCGTCTATGATCTCTGAACATATCCATCATGCCAGCTTTGCATTGGCCATTAATTCTGACATAGTCGCCCACTGCGTGATAGGTGCACGCTGTGCGACATTATCTCAGATATGACATCGACGGTATATGCCCATGCACATGTGTGTTGTGACACTATACATAAATGTCCTATCCTCTGCTGTGGCACTTCAGTGTTGATATCCACCGCCAGCATCGGCGCGGTGGTGGCATTGTTCTGTGTGTTTGCAACCCCTATGGCAGACCTGGGTAGGGTTATCACCTGTGCCACTTTGCAAGGGCGCCAGTCCCTCCTTGGGCAAAGCGCCAAAGTGTCCTGACAAACTTTTATGCATCACTAATGGCAAATGTCCTGAGATTGTGGGACATCACTATATCCCATTCTTATGTAAGAGTTGCATAACATACTTATTTATGTATGTACATTCCTAACTGTTACAAGACACACAATAAGCAACTGAACTGTTACAAGAATACACCTTTCTTTATGCAAAAGAGTAGAGTTCTAACCTTGTACTGACCATGGGTATGCGTCCACCTGTAACATCTGGCGCTAAGTGTGTCCCGACGGTTTCCCGTACTTTGGCCTTTTGGTAAGTGGCAAGCCGCCCTGGGTTATCCCGGTGTTTACATGTTGTCCCACTGCTGCCAGTACACGTTGTCCAGCAGTTGTTGGTATGCTGCGCTTTAGCATTACATATCCAACCTTCGGCCAAGCCTGATGGACAGGTATCTTTACCTACACACACCGCTCACATACTGTACAGATTCGCCATACGATCGCATGCTATTACACCAGTACAATTCGTGGGTTCACATACCTTTCCGCCTTTTGTTCCATGCGCTACCCAATTCCCTTGATTCTGTTTCAGTTCGTATGGGTTCGGTATGAACATACGGTTTGACATCCAGGAGTCTTCCTTATATTCGCCGCAGCTCGATCCATGTGGGTTAATCAGGCCAATAGCTGTTCCTCGGTGTACTTATGCGCATATCAGCGTGATCCCCTTCCTTTCGCTCTACGCACTAGCCATGGTTCTTTCCTCGTGGCCGTTGGTTATTTGCAATACCTTAGTGAGGATGGTATGTATTGTATCATGTTTGTGTGACTGCATCCGCTTATGTGTGGTGGTAGCTGTCGGGTACATTCGCTGTGGTGTTAGCCGTGGGATTGTGTGTGTTGGGTATGGTATTGTGTTCGCACATGTGGGTCCCCTCGCGTCCTGGCGGGCGCCTTTCGTCGATGGCGTTTGTGCATTCAAATGTGTTACATGGCTGTTATTTTCCTGTACATAGCTTAATGCATGGATGCATCAGCCGCTGCTAGTGTTCCCCATGAGCTTGTTGTGGGTATGCTCAGCTGTCATTCACCAAGCCTGTATGTGTTTGCTACGGTTTTAGCTGCTGTTATCCCTTTGATACATGTGCAATGGGGTATATCTGGCGGATGTGGGTGACGGGTACGGGTGTGAGTCTTGCATTTACACATACCCAGATATGCTTGTGTGTGTGCTCCATCCCTGCTTGGGGAGTTTTCGCGGTTACCTGTCTGTTGTTCCGGGAATGTTTGTTTTGTTGGATGTCGCTCTGTTGTCGGTATCGCTCGTCAGTGGCTGTGTGTTTCTCTCCTGCACGTATTCCCGCCTTCACATCGCTATATATTCGCGCATGTCCGGCCCCGGGTGTTTCACCATCCATTGGCAAAAATTTGTCGCTGATAGTTACGTGATTGTGGTCCTATACTTGGGGCGGACTGTATGCCACCGTAGCCTCCTATTCGTGGTGCAGCCGCTTGCTTACCGCCACGGTCGCGGGAACACACCGCGTATTTACCGGACTGTAGTAAAACACGATCGGTGCCGGGATGGCACATTCAGAGCTTCCGTGCATATGCCTGATGCTGTGTAACGCTGCCAACAGACCGTGTGGGAGTCTATTGCGGCGTGGCCGCCATACCTACGCGTCGTGGGTTTGTACACGTTGCCCTTTGCATCTCCGGGTTTGCGGTATTCTGTGGTAACACTTTTGGGACATTTATGCTTTTGCATCATTTTATCACGCCACGCATAGCCACTGAGGAGATGCCAGTACTACTTTGTGGGTACTGCTGCACATACGCCTATGGTTCCTGTACTGCATGCTCACGCCTGTTATTACCCGCCTGTGGTTACGTCACCTTCATACACAGTTTACACTGGCACACACATTACACACACACAGCGGAACACACGACAACCTCACCTCACACATACACACATATTGTCAGCCATGGCTGTCAACCTTTCTATTTCCGGAGTGGGGAACACATTACAGTAGTAATGTGAAACACATGGGCATACATGTGGAACACATAGTAATGGCATAGTGACAATTTCAGCTAAGTAGGTCATAGGTTGATTATGAGATATGCTGATTTACTTCAGCAGTGAAGAACCTTTACTGACTTACTATGAGTACACATTCTATTTACCAGGATGTCATTTATATGTACATTCCCTAACAATGGATGTTTGAGAGACATTTTCAATGTGGAACTTGTAGGTACCAAGCGAGGAACATGAACTGGTTTTATTAACCTCCTAATGGGAGGTACGCTCCTGGCAATGTCAGACACTTCACTGGTGGTATAAGCTTTCCGCCAGACCGACGGTTGAACACAATACCTAATGCTAATATCGAGATCGCCGGGTGGCGAAGCGTAGGTCTCCCGCACTCATGTCCTATGGATATGACACGCACATATGTAGGGTTGCCACCTTTTCAAAATGGCCAATGGGAAATTTTTAGTAGGAAACGCTAGCTCTGAGATTTTGGGTATGCCAACACACAACCCACGTCCAGTACAAAGGACAAAGTTATTCACTTTTTTGGACGGAATACGAATAATGGCTGTAGCAGCATTACAGTTGCTTATTCTGTTTATTATCATATTTTAGATGTTTCTTTCTACAATCATAACCAGTTTCAGCAACTAATACAGTAATTATGGGAAATGGTTTTGTCCTACAACTTCAGACATTTGGCCATTTTGTCAATGTTTTTGCAGGATCACAACTGCCTGAAGGTGGACTGTCCTCACAACGTGGACAGGTGGTGACCCTACACATATCCCAAGTTACTGTACCGTGGATCAGCGACCATCCCTATTATCATCGCGGATATGTATTGATGCAGGTTAACATTTCCATATTGTTGGCGTTATTTGCCCTGCTCCACCCTCCAGGATGATCGGGTTGTCGGGTCAACATGTTTTAATATGTGGGTGATTTCGCTCACTTATCTGTGAACTTGCATCCTGGGTTCCATACCCTGTTGTACTTTCTATCTGTGTATGCGCATATATATTTCACATGTACTGATATGTATTTCCGTATTCGTGTATGCACATGCGTATACGTGCGGTCAACTTCTGCGCGTATAGGCAGTATATGGCTACGCCTGCGCGTTGACAAGCGCGGCGTTGACGTGTTGGCGTTCCATGCTCTGGCTGGCTATTGCGTGTGCGGCTTGGCTTGCGTTTTGTTGAAATACACATATTCGGCAGCATATACGGTACATACATTACGGGCGGACATGTTTGTGTGGCGCTCCATTTTACTGTGTGTGCAGGTCAGGAGGTGTCAGTCCATGGGGCCTACACTGTCAGAGTATGTAAAGGCGCGCTCCTCTTTGCCAGGGCGAGTATTATTGGGCACGCCTGTTCACCTACTGGGCTGGCCAGGGTGTCCGTGGCGCGCACGCCCCTGTGCCTGTGCTTGCCCTGGCAGTTGTGGCGACTTCAGGCCCCTCCGCATTATGTCCCTGCAGCAGCTGTTTCCGCAGAATCTGTTGTGTAGCATACAACATAATTACGAATATGGGCACTTGTGCTCAAGTAGTACTGCAAGGCTCCACCGGATGTGGTCCAAGCACCGGAACTGCGATTTCAACATCCCGAATACACGCTTCTATGATTATTCTCTCGCTTTGTGCGTGTGCCCTATTACATGCTTCCTGCATGTGTGCATTTCGATGGGTGTCATCAAATCAGCTCCAGTGCGTGAAATAGCATCCCACAAGCAGACCCGTGATGTCCCCCACTGGCTATCACTCGGCAGCCGTGAGGCATGCCAGATATGGAGTCGGGAGAAGCCCAGGGCTGGCACACACATCCATGATAATGTTCTGCGACAGGCTGGCTGACCTGGCAATTACGGAGGGTATCCGCGGTTTATGTAGCTCACCCCTGCCCCAGGTGGTGACTTGATTTCTATGTGCTGCAGTGTCCCATCGCGACCCAGGGACCTCCCGGTATTGTGCCACACGGGTGGAAGCGAAGCGATACAAGGCTAGCCAACTCCTCCTGAGATGTGGAACTTTATGTGCTCATGGGCATGTGAAAAATATGGCATCCAGGAACTGGTGCAGTACCCTGGATGCTGATGCCTGTGAGATGCCCATTATGTCCCCGGTGGGCCTTGGAGGTACCTGTAGCCAGTATCTCGCAAGCTCACACATACCTTTGTGTCCACTCGGGATGGGCTCCCCTCTTGTTGTCTCTTGTTCTCAGCGCGCGGCCGGCACAGCTCCACTATTTGCTGTAACGTGTCCCTGTCTCACCCCTGTAGCCTACTCATCTCCAGGTCTCGCAGTGCCCCTGGTAGGTCACCCCTTGGTCTGAACACTCCTCCTTCTCCTGTGAGGCCTACGGTTGTTGTCGGCAATCCACCCTCCGCAACTCTCGCCTGTCTCCGCCACATACCTATGCATCACGCCACGGCGGTACCCAGCATATACATGTTAAAAGTTCCCCGTCTGTTTACACCCACGGGTGCGGCGCTTGGGAAATCGCGCTGTGTTGTGCGCATTCGCATTTATTACTGTTGTGCTGTATACCCGTGAGGTCATTGGTGTCTGTGCGTCTCCCTATCCGTGATTATTTCCGTTTTACGCCAGTAGCTGCAACGGTACTGCCCGTAGTGTTACATTACAAAGTTGCCTCGCATTGCCTTCGCTAAGTATCTACATTACTGCATCCTGCAGGCACATGGTAAGAAGTATGATGCATTTTATCTGCAGTCAGCAGTTATGCTACTTCAGCTTGGCTGTGCTATTTCGTTCTTTGATCTTTGCATTTCTACCATCCCCTATTATCTTAAGGTTTTTCAAATGCCTCCTTTCCGTTTGCAGGGAGTCTGCATGCAGACTTATCAGCTGACGCTTGCCCTTCCTGCATTGATTAAAAGCATTGCTCGTTACGGATGCATTTCACATTGCTTCCGTGATTGCATTCTCCGCTGTGACACTTTCCTATATCCCTGGTTGTTGACGGTGAGGCCGTCACATGACTGGTTTCGGGAAACGTAGTCATCCTCGTGCACATGCATTTGTACGCGCATTCTGTACTGTCAGCGCATTCTATTTCCCTAACACGCCAGTCATGATGTGATGTGCACAGCCCAGATTTGCTGTCTCCAATATCCTTCCTCCTACGGTGGCAGACACCCCTGTGTGGCTATATGTATCTGGTGTAGGCCACCTCGTAGTACCGCCACGCCGCTTTGCTCCATCCTTACGGCGCTTATGATTCACCACATTCGCCCTTATTTGTATGGAATTGACTACTAATACTCATTACGGCCGACACCGCCCACTCTGACAACCATTGCGCTGGGGCTGCAGCTTACATACATACTATGGTGGTGTGTGGTGGCTAAAGAGCTGATTTGTGTTCTAATGCCTTTTCGACATTATCATATTATTTCATTGTTTTTAACTTCAAAAGCACCGGGGGTCTGCTGTTTTTCATGATGCCATTTATGTCATTTTTACATTTTGTGCATATTTTCTTTTGACATCAGCTTTCCACATTGGTGCGGTTGCACCTATAAGGATACCTGGACTTTGACAGCTCCGTTACTCCTCCGTATGTTTTGCAATGTAAACCGCTGGTTTACATTCGCGCGCTTCACGCTTACGCCTGCGCCACTGCGGGATCGCTATTGCCCCTCATTTGCATGGTGCAATACCGCACAGTGTGTTTTGCAGGCGCTACCCACGCTGGGGCGGAGACGGTCCGCGACCGTAGTGCACGCGGAATTATTCATACCTGAATCATTAGCAGCCATATTTACGCAGTAACGCCAATCGCTTATGCGGGCGCCTACGAAGGTTCATGAACCTGGGAATGACAGACATTTGAGTTGTTAGACTTCAGAAAGGTATAATGCAGTTATGCATCATATTTTCAGTGGCATGACAGAAGAAATAGCTACTCTTTGCTCTCTATTTTTTCAAGGCAACTGTGCATACATATAGTTGAACACTACAGTTCTTTAGCCTCACCAAAGGAGACATGTTAAACACAAAGATAAGTTGGCGAGAATCTGTACAAGATTTATCACTGATATTGCAGAAAATCCTCATACCTAGGATGCAAGACATTCATTTTCAACTGAATATCAAATGGTAAATAGATAAGAGTTTGATCTTAAGGTATTCAACTGACTTTAGTAATATTCTAGACAGTTATCTTTGAGAAACCAATACACAAGTCAGCACCAGGTCCACAGAAGTTACCTTTAAAATTAAATAAAAGAAACCCAGCAGAGCCAACCATTTACAAAGCTGTCCAATTACTCTTAGAAGCCCCAGATTTCCTCATTTAAATGACCCAAGAGAAATTTGTGAGCTTTGAAGAAGTTTCAGGGTTCAGTGATACCTAGCTTCTAAGAGATATACAAAAGTTGCAGCTTGATAACGCCAGACAAAATGCAGAACTTAAAACGACATGCTAAATTCTTGTAAAAATCCAGTTTTATTTACATTATGAGAAAATAACAAATCTAGAACCTAGAGTCAGGTAACAATAGAACCGCACGGGAGACAAGGAAAGTGTAAAGGAAATGTGCAACTCTTTGCTTCAAGAAAACTGAACAAACTGTAAGAAATACTGGTCATTTCTACTTTTATATTTACATGAAGGCAGAATGTGATAATCAAACAATTATGTGTAATGTTTCTGTACTTGTTTCAATAAAACAGTGTCGTTTACAGCAATAATTTAAAAACCTGGTGAGATACACAGCTATTTGAAAGGATGACCAGCTCACTTTCAGATTGGGTGCGTAAGGATAATGGGTATAAGATATTAATTGTAAAATGCAAACCTGGTGGCACC
>NW_025056094.1:0-14836 GCF_019279795.1 Protopterus annectens | reverse complement strand
GCCATCTACAGATCACGGTCAAAAAGGGACACCAAGTTTCATAAACTAACAAAGGTAGAAAAGAAAAGAGAAGCTAAACAAGGAGGTTCCCTCACAACTCTAAGATCTTCCAGAAGCAAAGGAAGGGGGTAGGTGGGCGGGAAGTTGAGGAAGAACAAAATTTGACAACACAGATGGAATATAATAGTGAGTACATAACTTGGTATCTGATGTTGTCCTTTTCATTCATTTCTCAACTGATGGGACAAAGTCCCCAGCTACTGTAACCTTGGGAGGCCCTCATGGAAAGATATTCCGGACCACTGCAGAGGCAAAGGTTGCTCTATTTCTCAAAATTAAATCTAATTTGTAATGAGAACTAAAGGTATGAGAATTAGTTCAGACTGAAGCAGCGCAAATGTCATCTAGAGAAGCCCTAGACAAAAAAGATGAGGAAACTGCCATAGACATTGTGGAATGAGCTCTAGAAGACTTGGGAAAAGATAAACCTTTTTTACCATAAACAAAAGAAATACATTCAGGTAGCCATTTGGCCAATGTAACTTTGGATACTGTATTTCTTTTGTTTATGGTAAAAAAGGTTTATCTTTTCCCAAGTCTTCTAGAGCTCATTCCACAATGTCTATGGCAGTTTCCTCATCTTTTTTGTCTAGGGCTTCTCTAGATGACATTTGCGCTGCTTCAGTCTGAACTAATTCTCATACCTTTAGTTCTCTTTTGTATTTTAAAAGAATATTTCAATACAGTGAGAAGAAAAGGAGTATTCAAAATTTAGGAGTAAGACATTTGCATTAATTGCCCTTCAGTCTTCTTCAGTTACATGTTCAGGAAATGAGCACACCAATTTGATTTGGGAAATCATGTCCTGATTGACCCATGAGGTGTGAATAGTTTTAAGCAAAACTCCAATATACTTAAAGTACATGAATTGTGGAACAGGTTGTTCAAGTGGGTTAAAACTGGGGGCAATTCAGGTAATCACTGAACAGTTTGAAACATCATTGTATGAGTTTTGGATGAAATAATTGTGAGACAAAGCTTTCAATCCAGTCCATGGACTGATGATCCATCACTTCATTTATGCTTGTGTTCTCATGCATGTATATAGGTAATTTGTTGGTAAGCATGTGCTTAAAAGTGCTGTGAACACCTGCAGGCATGTCCACCCAAGATGTTTCATTATGCATAATGCAATGAAATTATGAAAAACTGGCATAAATGTCTTATTCAAGGTGGCTGGTCAGTCAGTCCCATCTCTCTACCTGGCTTCTGTGATGGTACATGGTCCATTTATTGAACTCATGTCAAATGTGTCTTATACAAGTTCAAAATCCCTACTCTTGCAGGGAAGTAAGCAATATTGCACATGCAAATAAAAGCTAGATGCTGTAAAACCTAATTTAAGCAGTTAGACATACGATAGGCTGCACAGATGATAACTGCATTTAAAAATGAAAGAATTAAAGTCATCTCAAAGAAAAAACAATGAAAACTATTGAGATGTCTGAAGCTTTATCACAGCAGTTAAAGATACATAGTATAATTAATAATTTTCTGTTTCTTTACTCAGATTTATGTTTCTGCTAGTAAAAGCTCAACAATTGACTCACCTGTTCATGGCTTTGCAGTGAGGCTAGACGTTTTAAGTCAAGAAATAAAAAACTTACAACTGCAAACTCCAAAATCTGACCAACTTTAAGACTTTCAGTAATGTGGTTCAATGGACTTAGCAAATTTATAACATGGAAGAAAAGAAGATTGAGTGCAGGAAGATCGTCTACTCCGAGGTGATCTCTGCTTAACATACAAGGCCATGTCAAACCCTGAGCTGTTGGACATGCTCCACTTAAAGAAATTCCAATCCCTCAGAGCCACACACTCCAGGGATCTAAACCTTGTCATCATAATGAACAAAACATGCTGGAGGGATAGGTTCCTGACCCAGAGACTCCACATACTCTGGAATAGACTGCCCATACATGTCAAGCAGAGTGCCTCTTTGGTCCTCTTCAAAAGGAACCTTGACGATTGGATGGGAGAAAGGAAATTCACCCCGGGATCACGTCAATCACCCTGCTAGACACGGGTCCAGGGAAGTAAATAGTGTGGGAAGAAATAGCCAGGGAATTGTTATGGCTAGGCTTATATAGGCCCTAGGGCTGATAGCCTAGTACCAACCTATGAACCTATGAACCTATGGTTTGCACAATCTGTTTGGAGAAAATGAAAAAAATAGAAGTTATGTTCTTACCATAACGTTCCATGTTAGTTGTCTTCTTCTCGCCTTCTTCTTGCTGGATGGGTTCGGAGCCGACCTCGGCTCCGACTCGGCCACTGTAAAAGCTCGAGAGTTGGTTCCACCGGCTCGAGGCTCCCCTTATATCCCACAATGCTAGGCGAGAGTTACCTCAGATCTCGTTTGTAAGCTAACCCCAGCTTATAATAGTAACAGAATAACTCTAAACAGAGTCCACCTCTAACAACAGGAAGAAAGAAGGGTGACCTACATCCTGAACCAGGAAATATGCACAACAGCATATGCCTAAGAAAGAGGTGGTAGAAAGAGAGGTCACAATCACAACTCCTCTAGGTCTGTCCAGGCCAGGGGAAGGAGTGTGGGGCGCAAGAAGAAGCGAAGAAGACAACTAACATGGAGCGTTATGGTAAGAACATAACTTCTATATGTTAAGTTGTCTATCTCGCCTTCATTCTTGCCGGATGGCCTAGCACCTTGTCCCGGGTGGCCTAACGGAACAGACTCCTGAGAACAGTGGAACCAAAGTTAGCTCTATGCCTAGAAGCTAAGTCCAACTTATAATGAGAAATGAAAGTGTGAGGAGTAGCCCAAGTAGCCGCTGCACAAATGGTGTCAATAGGCAGTCTGTCTTGGAAGGCTAAAGAAGTAGCCAAAGCTCTGGTGGAATGGGCCTTAGGTTTATTAGGCAGTTTTGGTGTCTAATTTCATATACAAGGGAAATCAAAGATGTTAGCCATCTGGATAATGATACCTTTGAAACTGAAAGTCCCTTTCTGCTTTCCGCATAGGAGACAAACAGCTGATCAGATTTTCTGAATTGTTTTGTTCTATCCAAGTAGTACCTCAACTGACGATGAACATCCAGGCAGTGTAATTTTTGTTCAGACCTATTGGAATATTCTGGAAAAAGACAGGAGGTCAATGCTTTGATTTAGATTTGACGTCGAGACCACCTTAGGCAAAAAAGGACGGGTTAGTTCGTAAGGATACTCTGTCCTTATGAAACAATAGATAAGGAGGTCGACAGCTGAGTGCTTGAAGCTCTGAAACTCTTCTAGCTGAAGTAATAGCTACCAGAAAAAGAGTCTTCCATGATAGCAATTTTAAAGAACAGGAGACTGCAGGTTCGAAAGGGGAAGAATCAAAGAAGCAAGTACTAAATTTAGGTCCCAAGGAGAAGGAGGATTTCTTATAGGAGGTCTGAGAAGAAAAACTCCTTTCAAAAAGGCTTTGCAAAGCTTGTGGGACATTAAGGCAGATTCAGAAATACCCACATGAAAGTTAGAAATAGCTGCCAATTGAACTTTAAGAGTAGAGGGAGATGAACCTGCATGGAAGAGTTCAGCTAGAAAATCAAGGACTAATTGGATGGAAGCAGTGAAAGGATCTATGTCCTTTCCTTGAGCCCAATATGTGAAGCGTTTCCACTTACTCAAATAAATCTTCCGAGTGGAAGATTTATGGGAAGCTATCAAAATATCTCGAACGGAGTGAGATAATTGAGGAAGCCTGGCTAAGGTTGGAACTGGAGGAACCAAGCAGTGAGGTTCAGAGAGGGGAGGGAGTGATGAAACTGACCCGACTGATGGATCAAAAGATCTGGAACTAGGTCCAGATTCCACGGTCGCTCCAAAAGAAATCGATGTAGAAAGGGGAACCACACCTGTCGAGGCCAGTAAGGAGCAATGAGGATCAATGAGGCCTTCTGAGCGATAGCTTTCTGTATCACTTGAGAGATTAGTGGGAAGGGAGGAAATGCATACAGAAGTCCCCGGGGCCAAACTTGGACTAGAGCGTCTCTGCTGGGTTGGCCTGGTAAAGGGAATAGAGTGAAATATTCTCTGCACTTGCTGTTTTGGGGAGTAGCAAAAAGATCGCAGCAAGGCTGACCCCACTTGAGGAAAATTTCTCTCACAACAGAGTCTTTCAGAGACCACTCGTGAGGCATGAGGATAGCTCTGCTCAACTTGTCCGCAATTTGATTGGACTTCCGGGATGTGCGTTGCTATCAGAAACCGCTGAGAAGAAATCGCCCATTGCCACAATCTGAGTGCTTCTCGACACAGGGGTATGACCTGGTTCCGCCTTGTTTGTTGATGTACCACACTACAGACATATTGTCTGTCTGGATTGCAATCGTTCCCAAGGGAAGAGAGTCTTGAAGGGCTTGCAACGCTAAAAGCACTGCTCTCATCTCCAGAACATTTATGTGCAAGTGGCATTTGTTTGGTTGCCATGTGCCCTGGACCGTCCTGCTCTGATAATGCACCGCCCCCACCCCATCAGGGAGGCATCCGTTGTCAGAGTAGCAACGGAGGGTGGAACAAAGGGTCTTCCCAACAAGAGCTGAGGAAGACATCCACCACATGAGATGATTTTGCACGCTTGCGTGATCATAATGGTGTGAGACATTGGAAGTTGCTGGTATGACCATTGAGTAAAGAGCATCCATTGAAGGATCCGCATGTGGAATCTGGCTAATGGAAGCAGAGGTATGGCCGCCATAATTCCCAACACTTTCAGAACTAACCTGGCTTTGATTCTGTTGTTGTTGAAAAGGAGTGAGACCAGTTTGTGAATGTCTGTTATTCTCTGATGTGTTAGTCTCGCAGACATGTCTACTGTGTCTAGATTTGCCTATGAAAGTAATAGCGACAAGGCGACAAAACAGACTTTTCGCAATTTATTGAAATGCCTAACTTTTGACAAATGCGAAAAGTGTAATCCCTGGCCATCAGAAGGAGATGCTTGGTGGGAGCTGTGAGGAGCCAGTCGTCCAAATATGGAAACACCTGGAATCCTTGTCGTCTCAGGTGAGAAGCTACCACTGCCATGCATTTGGTAAACACCCGGGGGGCAGTGGTGAGACCAAAGGGCAGGGCCCTGAACTGAAAATGACTGGTTCCCAGCCTGAAGCGGAGGAATCTTCTGGAGCGTCTGTTCATTTTTATGTGATAGTACGCATCCTGAAGGTCTATAGAGCACATCCAGTTTCCTTTGCCCAAAAGGGGAAGAATGGATTGCAGCATGACCATCCGAAATCTTGTTTTCTTGACTGATCTGTTCAAGATACTGAGATCCAAAATTGGTCTCCAGTCCCCTGTTTTCTTTGGAACTAAAAAGAACCTTGAGTAGATTCCGGATCCTTGCTGGTCTGCTGGAACTGGCTGAATTGCTCTTTTTGCAAGCAGTTTTGAAATTTCCAAAACCGCTAGATCCCTTTGAGCGGGTGGAACATCTGGAAGGGATTTTTTTGATTGGTTTGGAATGCGAAGAAAGGGGATAGAATAGCCTTCGGAAATGATGGACTGTACCCATTTGTCTTGAGTCAGGGATAGCCAGGCTTCTGGGTACAGTGACAATCTTCCCCCAACTGCCTCCGAAGGTGGGCAGTCGGGCAACACCTCAGGGATGCTGAAAGGGCTTGTCAGAGAAGGCTTCCCGATTGCCCTGGTTCTGCGGACCCCCCCTGCCCCTAGGGCGACGTCTACCATTGTTATTCTCGCCTCTGCCTCTGGCGGGAAAACGACTCTGCGTCAGGCGAAGTCCCTTGAGATTGTTTACGGAACCACATCTTTCCACCTTTCTGGCCTTTGGGGTAAGGCCTAGAAGGAGTAGAAAAATGGACTCCGACGGCAGAAAGGGTCTTGCCATCAGTTTCGCACCTAGTCAAGGTTTCTTTCACTTGAGGACCAAAGAGAGATGATCCATCAAACGGGGAGTTAGTGAAAGACGTCTTGAAGGGGTCCGCAAAATTGCATAGCCGCATCCAGGCATGCCTACGTAAGGCCACACCTGTCCCTGTGGCTCTACTCGCTCCATCAGCCGCATAAGAAAGAAGGCGCATGGAGGAGTTGATTATGGAGTTAAGGGTAGCCAGCTGCGTGTTCATCTTATCTTGAAAACCCGCAGCTGTAGGGTCCTTTAACATTTCACTCGCTTCCTTGATCAAGTCCCTTTGAAGATGAGTAAAATGGCATAGGTAGTTCAGCGAACGAATGGTAAATGTCGCTGACGAGAACATCCGCTTCCCGTACCTGTCCATGGACCTAGATTCCTTGTTAGGTGGATGGACAGGTACTGAAGGATCAGCTAGCTCCTTCTTAGTGGCAGCAGCTACCACCATAGCATTCACAGAAACTCCTTTTGTTAAGAACTGTTTGTCTGCTGGTGCCGTTATGAACTTGGAGGGTCTCCTGGGAGTGGGGTCCACTGAATCAGGAGCCGTCCATGCCTTCTTAGCAACCAACTATCGGCTATGACGTTGGATGACCCCGGGATGTGGGTTGCTATTAGAAAGCGACCCCTGGACTCCGCCCACTGGCAAATTCTCATGGCCTCTCTGCATAGTTGATAGGACTTGGTTCCCCCTTGTTTGTTTATGTACCAGACTACCGACATGTTGTCCGTCTGAACTGCAATAGTCCCTAGAGGAAGAAGGGGAGCAAAGTGTTGCAACGCTAGAAACACTGCCCTCAACTCTAGAACATTGATGTGCAGATTGTACTCCAAATTGGTCCATTCGCCTTGGACTGTCTGTCCCTGAAAGATGCCCCCCCCCCACCCTATCAGGGAAGCGTCCGTGGTCACCGTAACTGTGGGCGTGGGTAGCACAAACGGCCTCCCCTGGGAAAGGTTGCACGTTTGGAGCCACCAGTTTAGATCTGTTTTGCAAGTCTTTGTTATGAGAATCTCGTGTGTTAGAGGTAGTTGTTGAAATGACCATTGAGCAAACAGTAGCCATTGTAGAACTCTCATGTGCAGCCTTCCCAGGAATTGCAATAAGGGAGGCTGACATGAGGCCCAACACCTTCAGTACTAGTTTTGCAGGAGATTTCCTTGACAAGAGTAGAAGGCGAATGTGAGTCTGCAGTGATAATATCCTTTCTGGGGAAGCCTCAGAATTAATTGACGATGTGTTTAACTCTGCTCCTATGAACAAGATATTTTGTGATGGCTGAAGTAAGGATTTTCCGAAATTTACGGAGATCCCTAGGTGAACACACAGTTGAAGAACATAGTCTCTGGCCTGCAGTAGTTGGCCGGGTGGTGGCGAAAGGAGCCAGTCGTCCAGATACGGAAACACCTGGAATCCCTGACGTCTCAAGTGAGACGCTACCACTGCCATGCATTTGGTGAAGACCCTGGGGGCTGAGGTCAGACCAAAGGGCAGGGCTTGAAATTGAAAGTGACTGGCTCCCAGCCGGAAGCGCAAATGATCTCTGGATGCCCTGGCCATTTTGATGTGGTAGTATGCATCCTCTAGATCTATTGAGCACATCCACTCGTCCTTCTGTAAGAATGGAAGGATCGATTGAAGCGTGACCATTCGGAACTTTTCTTTCTTGATGAAAGTATTGAGGTAGCTTAGGTCTAGAATGGGCCTCCAGTCCCCTGTTTTCTTTGGAACTAAAAGAACCTTGAGTAAGTCCCGAATCCTTGCTGGTCCGCTGGGACTGGCTGGATGACTCTTTTCTAGCAACTTTGAAATTTCTAAAGCTGCTGGCTCTCGCAGATGGGGCGGTACATCTGGGAGTCTTTTCCTTGGAATGGGATAGGATAGGAAGGGTATGGAGTAACCTCTGGTGACTACGCTTTTTACCCACTTGTCTGTAGTTATATCTTGCCAGGCCTGAGGGTATAAAGCTAGCGACCCCGACTGCCTCCAGAGCAGGACAGTCGGGCCTCCTCTCAGGAGTGCTGAAAAGGTTTACCAGGGAGTGTTTCCCTGTCACCTTGATGTTGCGGACCCCCTCTGCCGCCAGGGTGGCGTCTTCCACCTCTGCCCCCTCCTCTGCCTCTAGAGGGGGCATCACCCTGTGTGCCCGAGAAAGACCCTTGGGGTTTTCGAAACCACATTTTCCCACCGCGTTGCCCTTTGGGGTACGGTCTGGTTGGGGTGGAAAAACGGACTCCGACAGCAGACAGAGTCTTTCCCTCTTGTTCACACCGGGTAAGGGTCTCCTTTACCTTGGGGCCAAAAAGAGTGGCACCGTCAAATGGGGCGTTTGTAAAGGAAGACTTGAAGGCTTCCGCAAAGGAGCATAGGCGCATCCAGGATTGTCTACGAAGAGCAATCGCTGAAGCTGCTGCCCTACTCGAACCTTCGGCTGCGTAGGAAATCAGCCTCATGGACGAGTTAACAATCGATGTTAGGGTATTCAGTTGCGCTGTGACTTTCTCTGAGACAGCTGCATCTGCAGCACCCTGGAGGGTATCTCCCAACTCTTTGACTAGATCCCTCTGCAGACGTGTAAAATGGGTCAAATAGTTCAGGGACCGCATGGAAAAAGCCGCTGAACTAAAAATGCGCTTCCCATATCTATCCATCGTCCTAGAATCTTTATTAGGCGGATGGACGGACGAAGAAGACTCCGACATCTCCTTTTTCGTGGCTGCAGCCACCACCATAGCGTCTACTGGCACTCCTTTTGTAAGGTAGGACTTATCCTGAGGTGCTGTGATGTACTTGTTCGGTTTTCTTGGAACAGGTTCCACTGTGTCAGGAGTCTCCCATGCCCTTCGAGCAATAAGTTCCATTAGTTCGTCGAAGGGCGGAGTGACCCAGGAGGAGGAAGGGCGAGCACCAAATGCCTTCAGCAGAACTGACTCATCCTCAGAAGGGGGAAGGGACTGCCAGTCACCTCTCTGTTTCAGGATCTCCAAAATGTCTGAAAGAGACATCTTCTGAAGGTGACTTAGGGGACCCTCTGACTCATCTAAGTCAGTATCAGATGTCAAGGATTCCTGTGGAGAATCCAAGTGTCTCCTCTTACACAGTCTCTTCCTAGGGACTTCCTCGTGGGGAGCATCCGAAGAAGCCTCGGAGGAAGAGGGGGCACCCTCCAGGGGTGGCTGAGGCACTGGTGCCCGACGCTTGGATGTGGCCGTGGGTGCAGATGAAGACAAAGGCCCTTTATGGGGAGGAGAAGCTGCTTCCACTGATGTGGTTGTCTGGGTAGACAACACCTTCCTCATCAGGTCGAACGCTCCCGGGTCCCGCATCGAAGAGTCTCCCGGTTCCGAAGAAATGGGAAGAATCCCCGACACGGGCACCAAAGGCATCGACCCCGAGGACGGAGCCGAATCGATCCGTGCCGAGGCCCCGAGGGGGAGAGTCGGAACCGACACGTCGGTTCGACTCTCGGCCCCGGAACCAAGAACAGACCGTCGGCTCCGAGACTCCGGTACCGGGTCCACCGGAGTCGAGGTGAGGGGAACAGACCGAGAAAAGGACGGTTCTGGACCCGAGGGCTCCACAATCAGCAGATCAGCCTCTTCCGGCTCCAAAGACTGAATCGGTCTCGGAGGAGGAATGGATGGAGATACAGGAAGGCCTTCAAGTTTCGACACCAACTGGGTGGAAACCGAAATAAGTTTAGAGAGGGCCAAATGCTCCAACAACTTCTGCACCACGCGATCCACATCGACATCCGAAAGTTTGGAGGAAGAACGGGTCGAAGGAACCGAAGACAGAGCCGACCTCAATATGGCCGAAGGAGGGAGCTCCATCACCGGTTCCAAGACTCGAGGCTCAGGAACCGACACCAGTTGAACACTCGGCCCCGAAGTCTGTGGAACCGGTGATCTAACCTTTGAAGAAGAGCTCGGAGCCGATGACTTAGGCTCCGACGTCTTTGATTCCTTAGAGGACTTCGATGCCTGGTCAGAAGCATCCAAAGCCTCTTGGAAAGCCGGTTTCAATAGACCTCTGTCCATCAGTTTCCTGCGCCTATCTGTCATGACCCTCCCACTAAAAGAGTGACAGATGGAGCAATCCTCTTGTAAGTGGAGAGGGCCAAGGCAGTAGACGAGGAACTATGGTTGTCAGTGACCGACATTTTTTGGCCACACTGACAACGCTTGAAACCAGACTTTGCCTTCTCAGACATTGTAGAACAATATACAACTCCAGAAAAACACAGTCAAATCCTAGAAAAATTAGTCACAATCAGGTAAATGTCAAATCCGGTAAATTTGTCTCAATATGGAAAGATGTGAAGGGTGTAGGCCCCGATACAAAACTACCGAAAAATAAGGTTAACGGTACCAAAGAATTACGGAACCACAACACAATCACACTTGTTAATACTGATATTATCAACTAGAATAGAATTCTTAATGAAATACAACAAAAAAAAGTTATATCTTAGCTTAGACACTCTCGAGCTAGCTCCCAACGATGGGTATGCAGCAGCGGCAAACTAGATCTGAGGTAAAGGCAGAGGGGGATTGTGGGTATTAGATTGTCTCGAGCTTCTTCTCGATGCAGAGCTTGCAAGAGGCTGGCACGGAGCCGAGGATCGGCTCCGAACCCATGTGTAAGAACAAACGGCGAGATTGAACACTATCACATCTATTTTTATCTGATATTGTCAGTTTTCATTCTATCTTCAAATGTTGGGACAAAGTCCCTGGCTACCTGAAATCCCAAGTGGATTCTAAGGAAGGATATTCCTGAGCACAGCTGAGCCAAAGGCTGCTCTTCACCTCGAGACCAGATCTAGTTTGTAATGAGTGATAGAGGTACAAGGATTGGCCGAAGCTGCAGCTGCACATTTATCATCCATGGAAGTTCCAGACAGAAACATCGAAGAAATTGCCATGGACCTAGATGAGTGGGCTCTAAAAGGTTTTGGTAAGGTTACACCCAACTTGCTATAGATAAATGAAATGCAATTTGTCAGCCATCTGGCTAAAGTTACCTTTGCAACTGGTTTGCCCAATTTAGAATCTGCAAGAAACACACATAATTGATCTGTCTTCCTAATTTCTTTCTAGTGCTGTTGCTCTCCTCTGACTGGGTGGAACATCAGAAATTTTACATACAGTTGGAGGTGGAGGGGAAAAGTAAATTATATAACCTCTGGAAATAATCTTCTGCACCCAAGTATCTCTTGTTATATCTAGCCAAGCTGTCTGGTGCAGGTATATTCAACCCCCGATTACCTCCAGAGGGAGACAATCGAGCCTCTTTTCAGGAGCACCGATAGGGTCTGTCAGAGAGAGAATCTTTGGACCATTGGTTTTATGGGCCTCCTCTACTGCAATGGTGCTGTCCATTAGAGTTTCCCCCTCTGCCCCTAGGGAAACTATCTCCACGTATGTCTTAGACAAGACCCTGGACTTTCTGAATCACATTTTCTGACCACCTCATTAATTCCTAGAAAAGGATCTTTGAGGGGATGAAAAATGCACACCCACTGATGAGAGGATCTTTCTGTCCTTTTCACACCAGGAGAATATCTTCTTCACTTTTGGGCCAAACAAAGAACTGCCGTCAAAGACTGCACTGATGAATGAGGACTTTAAACCTCTGCAAAATCACATAAGCACATTCAGGCATGCTTCCTAGTGGATACAACTGAACCTGCTGCCCTTGAGGTAGCTTCAGCTATATCCATGATAAGCCCCATGTACAAATTTGAAATAGCTTGGAGGGGATCCATCTGAGAGGTCACAGAAGATTGAGCCTCTGCAGTAATGGTCCCTGAAAGTAATTTTGAAAGTTCCTTGATCAGGTTTCTTTGTAGTCTGGTATAATGTACCAAACAGTTCTGAGACCTAAGGGCAAAGATCACTGATACATATACATGCTTCCCAAAATCTGTCCCTCACCATAAACTCCATGTTAGGGGAATAAACAGAGGAACTTTGTTCAGCAGGTTCCTTCTTGGTGGCTGTTGCCATAACCATAACATCCACTGGCACCTCCTTACTCCAGAATTCTTTCCTGATAGGTGGAACCAGAATCCAATCTGACCTCTTAGGGATTGGCTAAACTGAGTCAGGTTCCTTCCACTCCTGCATAGAAAACAAATCAATGAGCTTGTCAGTGGGCAGAGTAACCCAAAAGGTAGATGGGCCAGCTCCAAAGGCTTCCAGAAATACTGATTCCTCTGGTGAAGGGTTGCTGGAGGGCCAACCACCTCTCTGCTGAAGGATCTCAAGAATGTCTCTAAATAAGACATCTTCTGTAGGTGATCATAGGGACTCTTCATCCTCATCGAAATCGGTATCCTCAGGGCCTGAATCTTGTGGAGAGTCTAAATACCTCTTCTTGCACTTTGTCTTCCTAGGGGCTTCCTTGGTGGGATGTCCAGTGAAGTGGCAGAAGAGATAGTGAAGCCCTGCTGGGTGGTCTGGGGGTTTAAGCTGGCTGTGCCTCTGGCATAGAAAAATGTGACTCTAAGCACAGAGACATTTGGGAACTAGATTGGAGATAAGAGGGGGTTGTATTTGTCTATCCTGTTGGAGCAGAGAATACTCTCTTCACTAACTTGAAGGCAGACTGCTCTGGAGAGAAGTCTCCCTCTGCCCCAAAAGCAATAAAGGTATCTTCGGATCTGAGCTGTACGATCCTAGAAGGTTTGGATCCAAGGGATCTGAAGCAACCAGATGGAACAGAGAAGTAGAAAGTAGTGGTGGTGTGGTAGATGGATAGGTTTCCTGACCTGAGAGGTTAGGACCCAGAAGACCACCCATCTGTATCTGCACCGAGATGAACCTCCTCATCATTTTGTCCACATCTTCCTTGGTCAAACTCCTGGAAAAATGAGATGAGGCAAGGGATGGTGACCTGGAATGACATCCTTCCAAAAAAGGAGAGGGAACCCTGGAAGGTACTGGGTCCAATGTTGGTGAATACTTTGTCCTGGTAGGATCTTTGGATCCGCAGTACTTGGATACATTGATTTCTTCATCATATCTGAAGAGAGTGGATCTGAACTAGTTTTGGACCCAGTCTTGGCTTTTTCTTTGGTGGCTCCGAAGATGGAGTAGAGGAAGTAGAGGGTCTTGGATATTTAGTCAGAGGCTCCTTAGTTTTTGTTTTGGGACATTGAGCCCCAGAAATAGTTTCACTGAAGGTTGATGGAAGCAATCCCTTTAATATTCATTTATTTTTTCTGTCAGCCACTGTTCAAGAATTGAAGTTCTTACAAATTAAACAATCCTCTTGGAGATGTTGTGGGCCTAAGCAGTAAACACATAACACATGGGCATCTAAAAGAGGCAATTTGTGTTCAAACGTCTGACGTTTTTAAAAACCAGAAGATCCTTTTTCAGAAATACCTGCAACAAGGAAAAGGAAAAGAAAGAAAATGAAACTTTTTTTTAAAAGGAATAAACTGAAAAAGGGAAATACCAGCAATGATAAGAAACACTACACTAACATGTAACAATAGCGGAAAACAAGGAAAGAATTACCAACAATGGTAGGCAAATATTACACTAAATGTAAGATGGGGAAGGGAGTAATACAATAATAAGATTTACAATAAAAAAAGAAAAACATTAAGAGAAAAACACACGTATCTGAGAAAAACTCGAGAGCTGAGGCTGACCATGTCTTTTTGTGAAAATCAGCAAATGAGATCTGAGGTATGTTAGGGGTTGGTGCATTGTGGGTAAGGAAGGAGTTTAAGAGCTTTTTGATGGCCACAAGCTTTAGTAACAGCTGAGTCGGATCCGAGGATCGGATCCGAACCCAACAGTTGAGGACAGAATGAAAATTGACAACATCAGCTCATCTGTCAGTTACTGTGTAGATGGCAGTTAAGGTGTTGTGGCCAGATATGATAACTAAGTACTTACCATAATGCTGGATCTTGATTAGCCATGTCTGCCCACTTCAAAGTGTAGAACTGGTCGCCCCCCGGTGGGATGATCAGTAAATTTCCTATCAACTTGAGCTCCACCCATGTCTCATACTTCTCCTGCTACATCTCATTTCTCATTTGTTTCCATACAAGAATGATTTCTCCAGTGTGATTAAAAAGATAAGCTGTCATATTCATAAAGGTTATCACAAAGTGCACACTACGTGTACACTTTCTGATTTCAAGAACAGCCCTACCACAAATATTCACACAGAAAGGTTACACTAACTGTAAACATAGTAAACATTTTGTGGTAACCTTTATGAATCTGACCTAAGCTCTTTTTTCCTTTCCCTTTTCAAAGAATGTATTTCTGTTACAGCTGTGAATATTTCTCAATCACTTTTTACAGCTAGTTGAAGTATTTCTGCAATTTCCTTACACTCCCTGCTCCTGGGTAAGTGATAGTTGTTTAGCTTACTTCTGCAGGGTTTTTCCTAAGAACAGGAAAATGTGTTACTGTGTTTGAAGTCAGTTGTGTCCCCTTTCCTCACTGCTGTGTGACCTCAAAGCTGGTATAGTAGGGGGCTGTGCCCCCCCAGCAAAAACATTCACAAAATGTTTGATTTTTCTCAGATTTTTTTCAATGGTTCTTTCTATGAAGTTAAATGCTGTCACATTTGTCAATGTTTTTGTAGAGGGCAAGTCACTCTGCAGCCCACACAATCCCTGCTAATTGCATACACCAACTCTAAGGTCACACAACAGTGGGGAAAGGGCATAAACTCTTCCCTACTACAACTTCCATACTGCCAGTATATCATATGTCAACATTTTTCAGTTTAGTTCTACTTTATTATGCAGACAGTAATTTGACTGTTGATTAATTGAGAGTTAGATTACAAGTAACCCATATGTGTAAAGATATATTATACACATTTATGTCTATATATGTCTACAGACACACACACACACACAC